>NC_092818.1:54329212-54514212 GCF_023375885.2 Dermacentor andersoni
ATATGAATGAGTCATAACAGCGTCACACACAAATCTGTAAAGGCAATGAACCTTCTAGTACTTTCTTTCCCAGGGTTTGCATTATATTCCAGTGTGACATACTATCAGTTACCTTACTTTCAATCCCAGCAGCCACAATTTCACTAGGTTATAGAGGCACTGAAAGTGACAGTCATAGAATTTGGCACTTTACTCTGTCAACAAAATACTACCAGCATCTCGAATAGGGGTGCGAAAAGGGAGAATCCACAGCACAGAAACATTAAAAAAAAACATCATAGATGTATGTAAACACATTTGTACATCAACTAACTCATTACTCTACAACCAAATTGTACATGAAACACTGCGTGTAAAGTATTTCTCAACTCCTTTAAAAGCCTCAGGGGTCTGGTTTGCAGCCGGCCAAATACAAAAATTTGCAAACACTACATCTGAACTTAGTACCATTACACATTAAGAATCTGAGGCTTGTTCTGAGGGTGTTCCGGTACCTGCACCAGCTCTACCAATTCAAGCGCTCAGCTGCATGTTTCGGCCCTGTGGCCATGTTGGGGGACTGTGATGCAGGCTGCATTACTCACTGTTCTTAGTGACTGTTCATTGCCGATGCCTGGCTGTGCATTTTTAATGATGCCCTGGTCAGATGAACACTTCGTTTACCCGACACAGGCTGTGTGCGTGTTGCTGGTTGTTTACTCTCTCGTAATGGATACAATGACCACACTGCCACGTGCCAGTGTTGCCGCAAAAGAACTGCCCTGGAACTCCCCTTGACAACTTTACTGTTTAGAAAAAGAAAAAAAAAAACAATGGAAAGGATGCACACCTCATTGGAATGGGTACGGTTCTGGTGCTTGGCCCTGTCCGAAGCATTGCTGAAGGCCTTGGTGCATCCGGGAAATTCGCACATGTATGGCTTTTCACCGGTATGTGACCTCAGGTGTGTCTTGAGGTTCTCCAGGCGAGAGTAGGCTTTCGAGCAACCTTCAAACTGTTTGAGAGAAACAGGAAAGAGCGTTACTTGAACGGGTGCCACCAAAAAAGTGAAATGCGGAGAGGACAACTTACAGCAGATTAATTCAGTCAGTCGCCTCCACTTTCCAGATGGCCTTGCAATAAAAGCTTTTTGACTGAGAGAATAAGGAAGCCTTCAACTTGCAGAGTGTCACAGATGCAGATCCTACAGCATTTCGAAATTACTGTGCTAGATAGCAGGCAAGCATCATCAACGTTGAGGACATGTGGTAATACATCACCATCATTGTCCTACATTAAATAGGGGTCCTTGAATAATGAAATTTATTAATTGATTAATTTAAGAGAAATATGCAAAGATCCTATCAAACCGAATATTTTCTTATTTGTAACCAAAGTGAAATATAGAGGTTGTGTGGAGCGAATTTGCCAATAAATAAAGAGAGTGAATGCTTATTTACATTTTTGATACATGTATAATACAGATCACAACTGAACTTCCAGTAAACTGAAGTACTTCGAAATAACAAACAACTAAAAGGTTATCATATCTGACACGCTATGACAGTGATAGTAATGAAGCACAGGAACAACATGTGACCCGAAGCTGAAAGAGCACAGTAAAACTATAATACAGCACCGCACATTGTTTGAAGGTATGCAAACATCGTGACACTGTTAAAATGATAAATTGATAAAATGATAAATCGATAATTATAAAAAGAAAGCTAATTCATAGGCTACCTAGAGGTGTAGCACCCTTCCTGAATGGCTGGAAATATTTTGGTGTAAGCTAGCTACTTCTTGCATTCTCTCGGCAACTACATAGTAAGACTCTACAGCAATGCGACTTCCCTGCAGCAAAATCGTTTGGAACAGTCATCACTCCTTGCATCTGGCTTTTTCCCTGTAGAGTCTAATATATGTAGTTATCCCCTACATTTGAATTGTGACCTCTCAAATGGAATAGCATTAATTGAATCGTAAGCACTATACGATTAATATTTGAAGTTTTGAATAACTTCAGATTTTGTTTTGTTCAGTTACAGCAGAATCTCAATAAATGGAAATCTCTTAAATGGAACTGCCACTCAAACGGAACATCCTTCTCATGGTTGGTTGGCGTTGTGTTCATGCAATCCTCTCTGCAATGTCTCGGAGTAAGTGCAACTCCTGATAAACAGAATCAATTTCCCTGGTCCCTTAAAGTTCCGTTTAAAGAGGGTCCACGGTAATTATCATTTTAGTACGTTAATACCCTCTGCTGGACGAGGGCTTTCCGATGCGATATTTAATTACCACTGTCCTCCATCATACTTATACTTCCAAATTTCCAGGCTCGATCACACAATCTTATCCTTTGCCAACTTCAAATGCATTTTCCTTCCATTTGTGAATACTCTGCCCAACCTTCTAAATCTCCAACTGCCCACCTTGGGCCCAACTGCTCAAGATTACCAACAAAAGTGCACAGTACATGCCCACTCTCAACTAAAGTACCAACTATCCATGTAAGATCTCTGATCATATGGCAGTACATTGATCAATGAAAAGTATCCGGCTTCCTTCCAGCACGGCGCCTCAGGCGATTAGCCTTTCATAAAAAAATTAAACCATAAAGCTTTTGAGCCCAACAAAAATATCAAGTATTAACCACAAAATTTTTGTTTAGTGACAATTCCATCAAAACCAAAACCAGAGAAACAATTCGTTTAGGGTTGTGTGAATAGCATATTTCGAGTTCAACTTGAATTAAAAACAAATAGTCATTCTGCCTGAATATTTTCTAATCGAATAGTTGCCGTTCAACAAAGTCGGCCGCAAAATGGCAAGATAATTATTGGATATATGGAATTATTAAGCCGACTAATTTGTGAGAATGATAACACAATTATTCAAGTATGACTTATTTATTGAAATACTGGGCTTTGTTTTTAGCAGGAAGTTTGAGATATCCTTCCAAACTGGATTTTTGACGCTGTCGTTCCGAGTCAATCTTGCTGACCAACCAAGCTTCTGCCATTTTGACAATGGTGATGTCATTCGCTCGTCTTATCACTTTCTTTTGGAATATTATAGTTTACGTTTTTTGAAATGGTTATGATTTTTTTCCCGAACAAATGTTTCTGAGAAATTATGAAGGTTATAAGAAATTTTTAAAGGTATTTATTTTTATACATGTTTTAACGAAACATGTTTTACTAACTTGGTGTCTGGACATGGTGGTGGTGAGAAAAGAGTGTGAGCAACCAGGGTGCCAAAAATGTCAAAGGTGGCGCCGGCATATATAGGCGTATCTGGAGCTCGTTGCTCAGTTTCTTACGCCCATTGTTTAACAAGCTTTATGAAATGGCAACAATTATTATATTTGCAAGCTCCCACCAACATATTTATACAATATTGTCGAACGTGTCAGACTTTTCATTTTAAAAATTCTGCTTTACTGATGAAAGTCACCATCCGATTTTTCAGACTCCCTAGGGGCCGCGAAAACATCGGGAAAATCGGGCAGTTCGAAAAAACGAATGCATGCCTTTTACTGCCCCCAAGGGCTCAAATCGTCACAGGCACATCCAAAATAGCCCTGAAGGCCTGCCAGTACACGCATTAGGCATATCGGTGCTCATAGTGTGACAGGAGACTGTGATTACGCACGTGTATAATTAAATTAAGGAATACATACTGTGTCCCACGACAACTGCCTCTTCCTGCTCTTGGTATGCTTCACCGCAATACTTCGCGTATGCTTCACCGCGCAACAATGCTGTACTGAAGCGATGCTGACTTTCGGGAACCGGTATTACGCAACGCGCCATGCTCCCCGAGCTGCCAAGACATTGATGAGGATTACAAAGACGGAGTCCGCGCCACTGCTAACAGCGAAATGGTTCAATGGAAAACACCGCACCGAACAGCTAGAAGCTTGGTAGCAAACGTTGAAGTAGCTAGGCCTAGCATTCCGGCGGCAGTGGCTACAGCTGTCTGTTCAAGGTGGACGAGATAATCAAAATGATGGCGGTGGTGGCTTCATTCAATGCCATTTGGGACCTGCGGTCATGGCAACAAGTCCGAAAAATTGGACAGCGACAAGTTTTTGTGTGTGACATTTCAGACCATCTTGTACGTTGACTCTATGGGGTACCATGGTGATGCCACAAAGGCTTCCGATTTATCAAGCATGTCCAAAAAATCTGGCGTCCGGAAAATGGGTCATTGGCTGTATTAGTCAGCAAACTCGCGACTGTGAGTTTGTGAACACTTCGAAAAGCATGAATATTGCAGCTGCTCTCGAAGCAAATATCGAATTGCATAATATTCGAAACTACCATTTGAAAATCCGAATATTTGCACAACACTACATTCGTTAAAAGCATGTGAAGGAGTATTTTATGCAACCAGCAAAACATGTTGAACGATTGAACATTCAAAGAAAACGAAGTGAGGCAATGTTTGGTACAGAGCTCAGATCTGCAGCAACATGTAAATGAGTGGACAAAAGTAGCATCTGCCTGCTGTGCACTGATAATTACCAATGCTAGAGGCGCAGGCAAGCTCAAGCGTATACACGGAAAACCTGGTGCTTGTTGAGCGAATAGCAGCTTTTGCTTGCGGTGACTCAAACACGAGCTGTGGGAACTAACTGATGCAGCTGTCAGCACAGACAGCTCGCAAGTAGTATTGTATCATCCATGAGTACATGTGTCCATAGTGGAGACACTCTTCGCAAAAGCTGCAATCCACACCTCTTAAAGCCTTTTTCCCCTGCTTCAATTCCTTCACGAATTCTACTTTGCGATATGAAACGTACATGACTGTATTGTTTAGAATTGCACAGGTAATGCCACCTTCTGTGTGTCAGTAACGTCACAATGCTGTCAACTGTGACACCAATATGCACCTGTGAACCCCCTACACTGTCTTGATCGGAAAAATGCCACACATTGCATGCAGTGTGCATCCAATGTAGAATTCACCACTGCACACCAAATTTTTATCGAATTTATGAGTATGTTTCGATATGCTTCTCTTTCAACGTTGGCGAGGACATTTTATGTGTACAAATTTATCCACACGTTCACGCTGGCGCGTGCCAGTTTAACGAGGTCTCACTCTAGTAATAACAAAGGTTTTCGAAAGATTGGCACACTTACAGTACACTTGTGAGGTTTTTCTCCTGTGTGGCGACGCATGTGGACAACTAGCATGTACTGTGCCTTGAATGGCTTTTCCTCTCGCGAGCAATCCTTCCAGTGGCACACGAACGACTTCTTGTTGCCGTGAATGTGGTCGTTGTTGATGTGCTGTAAGAAAGTAAGCTTTTTTGAGTACTTTGACATCTTCTGATGCAAGACCACCACAGCCAAACAGCTGATGAAGGGGAAGTCCTCTCTGCTTTCTTATTTATGTGCTCATTATTTTCATATTCATTTGATTAAAAATATTCCTACAGCACCTATTACGAGGCTTTGCTTGTAGAAGTAGGGGGTGAGGGAGAGGGCTATGTAAAAGTAGAATAAAAGAAAGCATGGCAGCTGCATAACTTGTAAAACGAGAGTGAAATTCGAGAAATAACCAGTCATCCTTACTGGCAATGAAAAAAAAAACGAACAAAAATATAGCTCACAGTCATACAAAGGTATATTCTGCCAGTCACACTGAAAAGAATCAAAAGCATAAATATGAAGCACAATGGATGTAAAGCAAGGAATGCAAATCAGCAAATGCAAGAACAAGAAAAGCTTGTCATCATTTAAAGGAAAGAAAATTGTAAACTACAATACAGATGAAATATCACCGATCACAAAATGAAATGGATGATTAGGACACAAAGATTGTCAGTTAGGCAAGAAACATTATGCTGGCCACACTTAGAACTAATACAATCCCAAATCATCGTTGTTGCCTACTTTCAATTGTGGCGTAAGGGCAAGACCTCTTCTCATACCTTCACTGTCAACAAATACCAGCAATCACATTAACATGTGTCAAGAAGTGCACCTTTGCATTTGGGAGCAATCAGCGCATTGACATTCTCTTTCAACACCAAACATTGGGAAAGTGGGAAAACTCCACAGAAGAGTAAAGGTAAAAACAAAAGCTACAAGTAAGTTTTCTTCAAGCAAGATGTTTTTGGAAAGAATGGTCCCCTGTTCTTACTTGTAATCATAACATATTCCTTTACAAGGCGCTTACAGTAACAGTATGGCACCGAAGTATGCGCACAATGCCATTGCATCCGGCACTGCACAATGCCTGACGTGAAGTGTGGCCGGGGGGAGGTGCTCACCTTGACCAGATCGTCTTGCGTGGGGAACTCGCGCGTGCATTCCTTCCAGTGGCAGTTGGTCTCGATGAAGTCGCCCGGTTCGTCCTTCATGTCCCCCGAGCCGTCCCGGTCATCGTCTACCGATGCACCGTCGATTTCCTTCTTGACTCGTCGCCGGGCCTCTTCTGTGTCCACCGTGCTGCTCACAATGTTGCTGGCTGTCTCCCGGCCACTGGCAACATCCTGTGTCACCAGAAGACAGGATACGACATTATGCATTGCCGACACTCATAATAATCAAACCCCAATATACAAGGAACACGGATCTAAGGAATTAACATATACAACGAAGCAAAGCAAGGGTGTTGCTCACCAATATCAGCATGTAAAGAATATATGCTTATAATGAACGTCCAATATAGCGAAAATATGTCCGTGTCAGCTGCGACATCATAATAATGCAATTCCACTGCATATGCATGGTTACTCAGAAACCTTAATACCTTTAGGATTTATTGGCCGGCTGCCTGCTCCTAGATCATGTAATACATGACCCCTATGATTACCTTAATGTTCCACTACCACCACAATAATTGAGTGGTGCTGGCTACTACTCCCAGCCGGGACTGTTTACAAACACATGCAGTACACAAAACAGTGAACACACAGGCAGCTGTTACCATAGCATAATTGGTACACCACATCATGCTTCATGCTGAGGCCATGGGTTTGGAAAATACCCTCTTTCATTTCGTTTTGCTCACTAGAAATAAATATATATCAAGTTTATATCAAACTGATTCTATGTGTTCCTTGGCTTCACTATTGGTAAGCTTCATAAGGTGTGTGTACGGAAAGCGTTTCATGAAAAATGCCTATGTATCCTGCCACACATATTCAGCTTAGATGTCTTGAACACAATGTTTTTCTCTGAACTGCTGGCAAGAAGGACTTGCAAGACATTGTGATACGTCATGCAATTAATGTGTGCATCTCAAATAATCTGACTGAAGTGGCACCATTGTGCTATCTGCCACGTGTGACCTTCAAGAAATCTGCATAACCGAAAGAGAAAAGCAGGAGGTATAACGAGCCTTGCTCGTTCATTCTACTCTGAACTGCATTGAGAAAGAACAGATTGCTTTGCTTGTAAAAGATGCAGGATCAAATGATAGAAGCGTGCAAATGAATGAAGAATTACAACTGCAAGAGTACGAAAAGGGAAGACCGGGAGACAAGGAGTTAGGCCAGTCATGCAATGCACAGAGCAGATAACTAGACTGGAAGTATGGGCACCAATAGAAAAGAAATGCAATTCAGGGAGGCAAATAATTAGGTTGCATGATGAGATTAGATTTGAAAATTTGTAGGCATTGGAGAAGTCAGTCCACACACAGCAAGCAATTGGAGATTGTTGGGAGAGGCGTTTGCCCTTAAGTGAAAATAAAAGAAGATAATGATGGAGGCAAAGATGATAGCATGCCACATGAAGGCATTGGGTGGGCTTTTTAGTTAGGCTCGGAGTCTCTCAGTTCGCTGCAGAGAACCAACACAGACATACCCTGTCGGCTGGGAGCAAGAAAAGGAGATGCGTGCTCACCTTCGTGTCAACCTTGCCTTGCGGAGCACCCAGGACAACTGGCGCAGGTAGGATGGTCTGAGGTGCGAAGGCACCAGCCCCGGGCAACAGCAGTGGCCTCATTAACTGGTTTAGCTGATGAAGTTGCTGCAGGTGGCTTGCCACGGTAGGGGTGCCCATATTCATTGCTGGACTAAGTGTGCCTGCGGGAGAATCATGGGAGGACAAACTAATAAGTATGAGATTGTTAAGTTCACAGACGCAAAAAAGAAGCGTGCATTATTACGAATTGTCCTGCACGAAGTATGGTTAAACCCTTGTATTGCCTCCCCTGCTTCATAATCATAATGTATCAGTATGAGAACTGCATGGAGCCATGCATCATGTGTATACAGCAGAATACTTTATACCAGCCTGAGGCCCCAGGCCTTGTAAGAACAGTATTTATCTGTGGATCAGAAAAGGTAGGTGCATAGTTTATGAAAAATTAACGGCATGTGTATGGCAGTAAGTCCAGAGAAGTGGATCAAGAGCTTCTCACATTAATCAAACTGCATTCATACAAAATTTGTTTCCACTTCCTTTTTTTCTTTCATTTTTCTTTTTTGCATGGGGCATTCCCATTCAATACTGTGGATAATAGCCACAGGGCAATTCCTACTGACATGTGTTCCATGTAGTTGATCAATGCAAATACCTTAAGCTGCCTGATCAGCCATGTGGCTATCACATAGTGCAAAATAAACATGCTGATGGCAGGCTATGCTAAAAATATATCAATAACACACTCACAGTAGTTGCCGCTTATATCACAGATATGGCATTTCGAAAGGCCACAGGCATGCATCAGACATGGACATTACATACATTTCACCGGAACTAATTGTTGCAGCAAATACAAAAGTCCATTGCATTTTTTTATTCCAGTGAAGGAATTCTCAACTTGTGTTGCCACATACTATAGAACTTTGACAACTCACCAATTTTGGCCTTCCCAATATGAATGCACAACAAGTAGAGAGAAAAATAATTACATATAAGCAGTGACATTCAAATTACTTTTCAAATGTGGTATTGCAGTTTGAAAAACCTGTGCACACATTGTATTTATCAAGAGACATTTCTGTCAAAAGTGAGCGAAGCATGTTGAAGCCATCCCTGAGATACAAGTCATAACAATTACTGGTTGCAGGAAAAGAGGATACACAAGCAATAATTTGAAAATTGTGCAATCACTGAATGTCATCACATGTAGGCAGTATTTCGTATGCACATAATTATTGTGCATTAAAGAAATAAAAGCACGAGAAGTTCTTACGAATCTACATCATAGACATAAGGTAGAGCAATCAAGATTAATATTTTTAAAATTTGAGCTTTCTTGTGCGACATCTCTGAATATAATTGTTGCTTCATTTTTGCTTGTACATTTGATGAACACTCTTTTATTGTGACAACATGCTCTTTTAATTTTTTATCTTTCTTATGTGAAACACTTTCTTTTAACATTTATCAGCCCCTGCCATTTTTACAGTTAGGTTATGTGGCTAAGTGGATGTTAGTAGCAAATAAATGTTAGCCACTGCTTTGGCTCATTTGCAGATAGTTTATTATTATTATTATTATTATTATATTTACTTGAGGGCCATGCTGCAATTGCAAAATAAAAGCCAAAAAGCAATGAAGTCACATCTGCTTAGGAGAAATACTATTAAGACTAGCACCATTTTCAGGGTGTCCATTCTTAGAATATTCTATAAGGTACACTGGGGTTCCAGTGAACAGCTTCCTGAAAGCGCTGCTCTAGCAGTTCAGGACGAGCTTAACTGGTACACTGATGCACATTTCAGCAAGCGTAGACACTGAGCCATCCCGGTAAGTATGCATTGTACCGAAACACAAGAGCTGCAAAGTACTGATTTTGGTATCGTCATGACGGCCTGTGCCACAGATTTGAATTTACCCTAGTCCTGCATAAGGCGAAACCATTATGCCCGTAAACCTCCTAAGCCTGTCATTCCACTGAACACACTTCCACCCTTCAATGCGTATGCCTTCCATTCGCACCTATCACCCATCTGTTCTACACATTACCTGACCTGCCCAATGCCATGTCATCATTTTGACATAAACCAGAACATAATTTAAATTGTTTTTTCTCTCTAATCCACACCGCCGTCTTTCCATCTGCTCATTGCACATATTGTTCCCTGTTACTTTGCTAGTTGTGCGGTCTATGGCCTACTTTCAAGTTTCTCAATAATGCTCCAAAGTTTGGGCTCCAAAGGATAGGCACGAGCACAACAGAACGATTACATAAGTTCCATCTCAAGGACATCGGTAATCCACCATTTATGTTCCAGAATGCAGTTTACTACCAACTATTCTTCCCTATTCGTGATGCCATGAATTTCTGCACTCGAGAGCCTTTGTACTTGAGAAGCATGTGCAAATAAATACATGATAGACTGCACTGCAATGCTAACATAGCATATGCATGAGGTTACACCAGACATTCACTCTGGCAGTGTTTTACAAACACAGTTGTTGTGCCGTATTCGTGACGGCACGGTGTTCTGCACTGAGAGCCTTTGTACCTGAGATGCACGTGCGCATGAACGTACGACACTGTGTGCAACGCTAACACGGAATATCGTACCTGCTGAAAGGTGGCCATACGAGCCACTGGCACTGGAACTCCGGGATCCATTCATGAAGGAAACCAAGGAGTTGGGAGAGAGGCGGATCATGGAACCAATGTCAAAGCCTTCCGAGTAAGGTGAGCTGGAGAGTGCCCGCTTGCGTCCACGCGCTCCAGCTCTGGGACTAGCCAGCCGAGATCCTGCAAGGAGAAGAGATTTGGCCAAGAATGTTACTCAACTAGAAGCACAACCACAAAATCAATACGCTGTGCTTTGCAAGAATCAAAATACTCTTTTACAAAGTCAGTCAATTCACTGTTGGCTAAACATAAGCAAAAAAAATTTGGCACAAGAGCAGATTCTTGTATGCACATGCAACAACACTCGGAATGGCAACAAGTTTCCTTGCAGAACTTCCACAAGCTTAGACAACTCATGGAACGAGCGATAGCTTTATATATGTGACCATGCCTTTGCAGATCTTTACTACTATGTTACACTGTAACTTGTTTTCAAGTCTAGGTTTAAAAATAGTTTCAAAAGGACTTGCTTTAGTTTTTCATGTGGAGGGGGTGAGGCTGCGTACGACACTGTATTGCAGAGGTGTCTTCTTTATAACGAAAGCTGTTTTTTGCAATTTGCAAAGCTGTCATTGTTGTGAAACTGGTAATGAAGCCATCAGAGTTGGCTGTGACCAAACAAAAATGCATGCCTTTCAGAGTCATTTCACATAATACCTTCGGCTGAGAATGCGATGTCCGGTGTGACCGCTGCACTGGCTGCATGGAAGTCCATAAGACCTCTTTGGCCCAGGGCTGCCATCTGCTGGATGTAATCCATGTGAATTCCTGAAAAGGCCCAACAAAGGATTAGGCTTGGTCAAACACTTGCAATGTCAATGTACTATACACATGTTCATACAGTAGAGAGGAGAATATTACATGAACTCCTGCTGTTAACAGCGCAAAATGTAGCCAAGAGACGAGACAAGAAGACACCACAAGTGCTGTGCTAGAATAGCAACTTGGGCTTGTTAGTTTTCCATCCTGCTGTTAACAGCGCAAAATGCCTTTGGTGCAATGCTTGTGGTGTCTTCTTGTCTCGTCTCTTGTCCACATTTTGCGCTGTTAACAGCAGGATGGAAAACCAACATGCCCAAGCTGCTATTCTAGCGAAATTACATGAACTGATTGGTTTATTGGTCGATTTATTTATTTCTTCCAACATTTTAAATCATCACTCAGGTAATGAGAGAGACTGTACAAGAGCACTAAGGAATATTCTGACCACCCATGTTTTCTTCATTGCATGGTAGCACATGGTACAGTAAGCAGGCACACAAGAATTCTTGCCATTCCGCCCACACTGGAATACACACACAGAGACCAGAAATTGTACACTTGTCATTGTGTTCAATCAATAGAGTGCCCTCTCTGGCACGTAATAATTTGGTAGTAGCAGTTCACAGGTCAACAATAATTTACTTTGTTTACTGCACAATGCTAGCACATGTAGGCATGTGCATTCATCCACGTCACAATGTGACCAGTCTTAATAACCACAAATTAATAAAGCACTGCGCACAATGAGAAAACCAATGATTACCTTGATTATAAAATGAACCATAAGGCAGCAGTTTCAATACCTGGGTTATTCAAGATTCAAAACAGAATTCCAAATTTCTGGATAGCAGAGCATCCCATGACAGCAGATAACAAAATTCCAGTCGCCGAATGTAGGGGCACGGCTAGCGGTATGCAAGTCGTGATCCTTGATACTGAAGCGAGCACATTTGGAACAGGGGCTTAGATAACACATTAGGTTCACATGAAGTATATACATATAAACTATCCAGTTAAGTTTTATTAATTATTTGCTTCAATCGCCTAGTAATACAAATTGTGATACAGTATTCAACTCATCAGCTCTCGCAAAGCTGAGAATCTTGTGAAAGCTGTAGATCGAATGGCCTTCGTCGCTGACCATGAAAAAATTTCAATATGTTCATGCCAGCTCATATAAAGACAATACTGCACTTTGCTAAGCTTTGTCTTGGCCTCATCGCATTTCTAAACCACAGTAACCTTGTCTTGCACTGATTCCTTCGGGCTCCTTTGTCTTGTTAATTTTGTTAGTTCTATTACTGTTACCTAATAAATGCTCATATGCGACTGCATGTATGTTTTTCTACTAGCTGACATTTTCTTTTTCTTTTTTTTTAACAGTTTTCGTAGTGATAGTCTTAACGTAGTTGTTTCATTGAAAGATAGTTTTTCTGCCCTTACTCAATGGTGACACTATAGAGTGGCCACGGCGTTTTAATGCCGAGCACGAGGCCGAGGGTTCGATTCAGGGCCGCGACGGCAACATTTCGATAGGCGCAGAATACAATGAAGTGTGAGAACTTAAGATATCAGCGGCGCAATGGTCACAAGGCGATCCCACTTCGGCATGTTCCATGGCCCTTGCCGAGTTTTGAGGACACTGAACCACATCGAAACAAACCGGCAGTCACGTGCACCCGCCACGAACACGTGCTCGCGATGAACATACATTAAAAAATTGGAGCAGAAGTGTTCTTTTGCTGTGTAGCGGCAGTCACACAAAAAAGTGCACGATTTCATTTGTTGCAGTACCTGCACCAAAAAGAGCTCTGCATGCATTTATTTGGCGCCTTTGCTAAATTTTTTTTGAAACATGTATGCCTTCCAGCAATCCCACCAAAGAACAAACGGACAGAAAGTGTCACGCGTTTGAGGGTACCACTATTGTGATAAATGAGGTCGCTAGGCGAATCTCAGAGCAACGATGGCCTCTTATCGCCATTTTTTGGAGTGTGTCGACTGCAAACGGCCGCTTGCGGGCCCGTATCTTTTCAGAGAAAAAAAAATGCGAAGAAAAAAAAAAACAGAAGGAGGTCTCCAGACGAAACCTGGGCACCCATCGACCAGCCAGCGATCCCGCGGGCCCCTAATCAACGAGCGGGCTCGCGGGCGGTACGAGCCCAGATTTTAAGATTGCAGGGGCGTAGCCTCGATCGCACGAGTCACGTGGTCCCGCCTCGCGAGATTCCACGAGCCCGTGTCGCCGTGACATTCTGCGTGTGCGGCAAAGCGCGTGTGGTTGAAAGAGGAGGGGACGTGAAATTCGCGGACATGGTCACCTGGAACATTCCTCCGCATTATTTAAAATTTAAATTGCGGTGGTTTTGCGTGCCAAAACCTCGGTCTGATTATGAGGCACGCCGTAGTGGGGGGACTCCGGAAATTTGGATCACGTGGTGTTCTTTAACGTGCACCTGAATCTAAGTACACGGGTGTTCTCTCATTTCGCCTCCATCGCAATGCTGCCGCCGTGGCCGGGATTCGATCCCGCGACCTCGTGCTCAGCCGCCCAACAGCATAACCACTAAGCAACCGCGGCGGGTATTTCGCAATATTTAAAAAGAAGAAAAAAAAGAAAGGAACGAAAGGATAACCTAGATATACTACCGCTGCAGGCGTCAAGGAACCAACCTATGGTCATGTTTCTCCCACTCTTAACTATAGGGTTCAGTCGAAGCTTCGGCTTTCTTTCTCGAAAATGTGCATACCTAATTTTTTTTTTTTTTAGTTTAACCGGCCATAGAGCTCCCGTTCCTTTTCGGCCACCAAGTAGCTCACATGCACCAAGTTATCTACCGTAACGAAAAGAGACCTTAATAAATTACAAGATCTTGTATATATATCGCAATTCTGCGCGTCATCAAGATTACTTGAAGGGACACACACACACAAAAAAAGAAAAACACTGAATCAGTTTATATTGACAAAGTATTCTTGAGGCGATTAGGTATTTCGCGGTGATAGGTTGTTTATTAGGAGAGCAAATGGCGGTCAACGTTTCGTTTTCTTTTATTTCGCGCCAAAAGAAAAAAAAAAAAACACTCGAGGGCAGGCACGTGAGAGTGACGTAACGAATTGCAAAGCTATTCTTTAGCATTTCGGCCACTGTGGCTCAGCAAAATTTCTTAAAACTTCCCAAATGCAGTGTTGAGCTCCATTAGAATACAATGTAGCTAACCTTTCTCGATAAAAAAAAAACTGAACCAGGCCCGAGCATACGGCGTCAAAATCGATGACGTCACGGCAAGCTGGTTCGGGAACTTCATGGCGGTGTCGCCACCTGTCTTTCGTGTTCCCGTCTTTTGTGACATACTAACCGTTTTCTCGCAACAAGAGTGGCTTTTTTGGTGTCGCGGAAGGGTAATTTGCTAAACCAGCTCAAATATATTTTGTTTTTCTCTTCAAGGGGAGGCACTACTTGGGCCACTTGCACAGTGACCTTAGCTAACTAAACAAGATTTCACTAATCAACTCAGTATTAAATCACTTTCGAGTCCTAACTGTGAAATTGAATCCGAGTAGTAACGAACTTGGTAGCCGTTAAACAGAAATCGTCCGCTTAGCAACAGTTTATACGTCCTCAAATATGCGTAGGGATGCACTGACGTTCCTGCTAACGCACTTGTGAGCACCGTGGGAAAGGAGCGCAGAGTAGGGTTAACTCGAGCATCAAACATCAACGCGTAACATTCCTATTTGAAAGATTTAACTCATACACGCTAGTCGTAGAAATGAGAAATCTCTGGAAGTGAACGCGGGTATCCACGTCACCCGCACACCGCTGGCTGCCTGGTATGCAGCTGGCGTCGAAAGTTACGGGACCGCGGCATCTAAGAAGACGCTCAATATTTCCACAACCCCACTCTACAAAAAATAAAAATAAAGAAATACACCTTTTGGGGCGTACCTTAATCTTAAACAATATTTGGCATATATCTTGATTGACTGCGTTTCTTTCCCTGAAAACTTTGCGGCGCTCCCTATTGTCCTGTGAACACTGCTATGTCACGCTGATACCGTTCGTGGCCTGGAAGTTATACCCGGCGCGCAGCGATAACTAAAGACACGCAATAAGATAGATGACGATTACTACTTGGGAAAACAGATAAGCCGCAAAACGGCGAAAGATTCTCTTAGAGTGTATATGCGAACAATACAGACCGCTTTCAGTTTATGGGAGCCGCCATCTTGGGCTGTTACACGAATTCGGTTTTGTGAGCATTGATGTCCAACCAACGCGGTCGTGGAACAGCGAAACGCATCCGAAGGAACGCGTTCGTTCACACCGACGTACAGTTCCACCAGCTATACAGTCACTATAACTGCTCGGGAATTAAACCTCTTCTCAGATGAACGCGGTCCGCAAATTTTTGACGCCGACTGCACGCGGAAACGGCGCCGGCCGCCCACGCGTGCATATGGTAAACCGCGTCACCGAACTGCGCTTCTCTCGGTCATCAGCCGTGGGCGGCGCGGGCCACAAACGTCCCGCGCAAGCACTCACACACCGGTGCTTCTTCGCCACCGAAAATAGACTCGCACTCTGCCGGCGAAGCCCGAATGGAACGCTTGTTTTAGAGTCGCCCGGCCCGCGCGTGTTTTTCTCTCCGCCGGGAGCACGGCGCCGTGCCGAAGCACCCGGTCGGCACGACGACGACGACGACGACAACGCCGACGCGCGCATGCCAGAGCAGCCAGCGTGCAAAGCGGGTGCCGGGTCGAGCTACTCCCATCTGCCGAGAGGTGCGCTCGGAATGGTAGCGATATGCGCGCGGACACGGGCCGCCGGATGGCATTCGAATGAAGATGCGTCGGCTCTTCAGAGACGAGCGGACGGGAATGGACGAAAGAGACAATGCGGCGAACGCTGCGCAACAACGAACGCGAGGCCGTCGCGGAATGGAGGCGAGCCGCTGTGCCGAAACGTGACCGCCACCACGGCGTGCACCTCGATCGTGCTAAGCCCACCGAAGGCAACGTCTACTCGCGCCAATGCTTTTGCAAGATAATCGGGTCGGCAAAAGAGCCCACGACGCGATCAGTCGACTCCCGTTATCTCGACAATTGCGGGGCCAAACTGTTTGGTCGCATTATCCGAAAGTTCGAACGAACAAGCGGCGGTAAAACGAACAAATTCAAAGCTTTTTGTTGTTGTTGCCTGAAGTACTTGGCACATAATGTCTTTCTGTTTCTTTTTGTTGAAGCACAACTCAACCAGCATGCGCCGAAAAGCGCCAACAGACTGCTATTTTTTTTTAATATGGCGGCGTGACACAACACAAAACAATCAAGAACGGTTGGTTTCGCGGGCGGAACGACCGTCGACGACTGAAAGATACAAAACAAAAAAAGCTTTATGTGTAGTGAAGCAGTAGCGCCACGTATTGAATTTATTTTTGTTTTCAATCTCGTAGTAACGCTGCGCGCATGAGGCGCCTGTGGGGTTGGATTAACTGAATCGGCATGCCTTCGCGTTCAAACTAAACGAGTTTTCCTTCGTGGTAACGTAAGATTTCGCGCCTGTATTTTTCAGTGCGTTCGAATTAAGCGAAAAGTCGAATTAGCGAGAATCGACTGTAGCAGATATGCGACCCTGTGTAAGAGGCTACTAGCTAGAGACATGTAGTGCCTAAATGGTTGAGCAGATCTGGGGCAACTTTCTTTAGAGGGCCTAGAGGACAGGTACCGCGGTAACTAATATATATGTGTCAATACGACAAATGTAGCAGTTTCGGCAAGTTGGTGAAGAACTTCAGTTCTGCCACGGTTCTGTGTCGACCGTACGGTATTACCCTATTCCTGAGCCTTAAAGGGCCAGCTCCGTTTTGCCGGAGGGAAATATTTCCAGTACGACTAGCTTTATTTTCTCGTGCGGTAACGCAAAACTATCTAATAATGTATGACTCGGCGTAGGTAGTGTACGCCAAACAAGGACAAATCATCCAGAGGGACAGACGTTGGGCTGCGCGCGTCCGTGTCTCTCATTTCGTTCCCGTTCATCGTTCGTTACACCTACACCGAATCAGTACAGCCGCCGCGCGTGGTGAGCGTATCACTCTCGGCGGCAGCGAACGAGCACTCACCCCGGTGATCGAGCGGACTGAGCACCCGCATCGCCAGCGGCGGGCTCGCCTGGAAGGGGCTGTACATCTGGTCCATGTACGGGCTGAGCCGGTACGGGGACTGCAGCGCCGCCGCCACGGCCGCCGCGTCGGCGCTCTGGCGACGTTGCTGTTGCTGCTGGACCTGCTGCTGCACCTGCTGCTGCTGTTGCTGCTGCAGGTAGGCCATGTCCTGCAGCCCAGCAGTCTGAAGGGCCGCCCCGGCCAGTCTGCGAACGGGCAAAGAAAGAAAGGCGAGCGACGTTGAGCAGAATGACAGGTGTGGGTCGTTACAGTAATCTGACGTCGTAACTGACACGAAAACGCACGAACGCAAGCGTACAACAGACAGGGAAGCGTGCCACCAACTGCGTTCAGAGAGATCTCCCAGGTTCATTTGCTTTAGGCAGAAAGACAGCCGGCACAGAAGTGACACTTAAAGGGAAGGCAGGGGTGTTAACCAGGGCCGGTGTAATGTAGCGATTCCTTTCGCTTGATTACGCGCAGGAAAGAAATAACTAGGAAGGAGGAGCATCGCGTCACACAAATGAAGCCAAACGAGTGGGCCCAACACGCGATCGCCACGTCAGAGCGCGCGGTGGGTTTTAGTGCTGCGCGGTCCGTCCACGCTTCGCAGGCAGAACAGCCGAACGAGTGCGCATCGGTTAATAACTACCGGGAGCCAGACATTCTCGGCCGATAGCCGACACTCGGAGGCCACGTGTTGGGCCGACTTCTCGAGAAGAAACAGCGAAGGGAACGGCCTCGCGAGGAACTGGCCTGCCGAGGCTGACTGCGTGACACCAAAGCTCCCTCCTCGTTCATTTCATTCCTCCATGCTCGATTCCATGCCTCGTTTTTCATCCACCGTTCACGGCCGGGTGATCGCGCTGATAACGTGGGCGGAGCCCCGCTCGGCCCACTGACAAAGCGCGATAAGCAATAACATCGGGATGGAATCATTACATTATCCCGGACCAAAAAGACCGCCCGGCTGACCTCCCAACGCTGGGTCAAGGGAACAGGGAACATCGAGTTAGCGAGATGGAAAGGGTAAATGCGGCCGGCGTCGAGCACTGAAAGGTATTCGCGCAAGAGCACAGTTCACACGAAGTGCCTGCGCTGCTTCGTAAGCCGTGTGCTCCATCCCGCAAGTCGTTTGCAACACTGTCGTCGAAGGTACGAGGAGTACAGAGGTAACATGCTTGCGCAGCGGAATATAGTTTCGGACGTAACTGCCTGATCATAGGCGGGATTAGACAGTTTTATCTTTGCTCGGTACACGATACGTTACAGCGACAGGTAACATGTCAGGATCTTTGCGCATCCACGTCGTATACCACGTATTAATATGACGGTGAGAGGAGGACGCGGCGCGGATGCACACATTTCCAGGGGCATTGGGTCTTCCTAGTGCTAAGAAGCACTGCAGCTTCCACTGTGCTGCAAACAACTTGTGAGGTGGAGTATAGGTCAGAGAGGGATTGTCTCCCAATGCCAAATCGAGGGCATTACGCAGCGCAATAGGTCGTCGATGTTTTGCTTCCTTTCGCGGCTAAGACACCGCATGCAGCGCCATCAGCCCTTCCGACAGAGACCAAGGACACAGAAGGGCACACGGTGGGCGGCATTCGAGTCGTCGGAGACGCAAGGAATTGTACGACCCGTCACTTCCACTGACTTCGTGTGAACTCGTCACCTGGCGGCTTCCTCGCGAACGAGAATCGCGCACTAAGCAAACGGCGCCGAAACGGGTGAGCAACCGGAAAGAAGTGCCGAGTGTACATTGTCACTATAGGACAGTTTGCCATCGTGGCTCTGATTGCTGCAGCTGCACAAAGAGAGAACGGAAGAATGCGCGTGGAGAGAGAGAGAGAGAGAACAGTCGCGTCGCTACGCGCGGACTTTCGATGTTGACGGAGCGCCACCACTGGAAACGCCAACCGCCGGGGCCGCGCGCGCGCGCGTGGTTCGGGGGTCAACCGCACCACGACGGGTGCGGTTGACCCCCACGAACCAAAGGCAGAGCAAAACGTCACAGCTCTTTAGCTGCCGGCCATCGCGTCGCGGGTCGGGCGCGGGTCCCCTGCGTGTCTCACGCAGCGCACGATTCGAGGATGCAGGCAGACGACGTGCGTGCTCGAGGAACATTCATCAGCGAGGAGGAGGAGAGAGTAAGACACACACACACGCACGCACGCAGACACAACTCCAGCGGCGCCACGCGAGTCGTGGTACGCGGAGGGCGCGACCGCACGCTCAGGACGTGCAGTCCCGAGTCAGCGAGAAACAAAGGACCGCGCAAACGGAGCGGCGCAGGAAACGGCAAGGACAGGTGCACCGGGAGTCTCGCGGCAGAAGGCCCGTGCCCTTTTTTTTTTTTTTTGCGAACTCGGTAGGGTGACATCTGGTGAGAGGCGCAGCCCGGACGAGAAAGTGAAGAATCCCTTTCGCGCAGCAGCGTGACGCAAGCTGAACATACAAGTATTCACAGAGAAGCGGTTCTTATATGAGAAAGGGAACGGTTGTCCGTATGTTTTTCAGCCCCGAAAGGGAGCGCGGCTCAGCGCCAGCATTCCCACTTTGTCACACACTAAGTGTGTCAGAGGCGGCGGGTGATGCGGCTGCAAACGAGATGCCGTGGACCATTTAGCTCTTTCCATGTATCTTCGCGCACAGTCCACTTGAAACCTCCATGAAAGGCAGCATTTTCTCAGTTGGTGTTTTATTTGTTTGTTTGTTTCGCAGGTCCCTATATATCTTATTTCTTTATTTTACTGATATCGTCAAACCCTATCTGTGGTCATTACATGGACGGTTGCAATCGTAGTCAGTCATACGCAGTATAAATACGCGATCAGGTACGCGGAAACACAAAGTAGCACCGTACTAAAGTGCATAAATAAAGCTCTCGTTGAGTCTCGCCGGGCATCGAGCAAATGTTTATCGCAACATTTGCAGATAGCGGCTTTGTCGCACCAGCTCCGCGAAGCGCAGTGAAGGCTACGCGCGGGGAGGTCTCGCCATGCCAGAGCACGGAACGAAAGCCACAAGTAAAACGCGCACCGCTCCGCGAGTCGGCGAGACGTCGTCTAAACGTGCAGCGCGAAATAACGGACGATGACGTGGCCACGATGAACGACCGCAACATTCCCGATACAGCTAGTTATGCTTCACCGCACAATTAAAGAACGCAAAAACGCGCCAATCGCAACGCAGAACAACAACAACGCCTGCCGGAGAAAGCGAGGGAAAGGGAAAAAAATAAACACACAATAGGAGGACGCGTCTTCCAACCTACAATTATAACGGCTGGCGCAGAGTGAAAGGCTTGCCTTCATTTGCACACCGGACCCGGTCTCTTAAGTCGTAAAGGAGCGAAGGCAATCGGTTACTCGCGCTGTCCGCTGCGGGACAGCTATGCAAATGAAATGCATTAAAGGGGAGCAAAGCCGGGCACGACGATTTCGCAACCATGTTGCTGACGTTACGCCGCACCGACCGGGCACAAGCTTCAGTCACGTACAGGACTCGCATTTACGCAGTCGGTGAGGAATTGGGCGGTCGCCTTTCATTAACCACGAGGGAGGGAGGGAAAGGGTACATGGAGCACGTGTAGCGAGCTCACGCTGCGTTGAGTTGGCCCCCGGGTGCGGTGACCGGGAGGCGAAACAGTCGGGGAGATTAATATCGGCAAATATATGCGCATATGTGCCCACCATGACCGGGGCCTTTGTTTATCGCTGCGCAACATCGAACTCGCGTTGCGGGGAGGCCGAGATAAATGGCGAGAGGATTGTAAACGAGCCCGAGTTGAGTGCCGGTGAGAAAGACGGCTCTGCACGTAGGTACTCGGTCGCACACACACGCTGGACCCGCGCAATGCGAAACTGCGCCGGGCGTTGTCAAGGCACGTTCGAAATCCACGCGGTGTCGGCAACAACAACAGCAAGGTTCCCGCAAAAACACTTCGTGCGCCTAGCGAAGAGTCACCCTAATGAGCATTGAGCAGTGTGCGAGGAACGAACGCCTTTCAAAGCCATGCTCAATGAAACGTCGCGAAAATGGTCCCGAAATATTGTGCGAAGGGCAAGTAAAAGACGATACCTATGCGAAAACCCGCAAGCAGGCTTTCCCACAGAGCTACTTTTTACACGCAAGATGACGGCGTTCCTGCTAGTAGCGCTGTTAAAGCTGAGGCACGCGTTTTGAAACATTGGACGATGCGGACAACAGACTCTGACAGGGACGATGTCACGTCCCTGGCCAGTATGTTGATACTCCAATTACGATTATAGTCCGATGTCCGCCATCTTGGTTGTTTCAAAGAAGGTGTGCTGAGAAGCGCACTTGCAGGTTTTGCATGTCGTCTATCGCTCTTTAAATGTGATAGCGCTGCGCGCGCTTTCCAGAGTACATTTCTCTACGAAGAAAAGAAAGTCGGTATAATGGTAAACCACGAGTTGACGACGATCGCTATAGGTTCACGCCAATCAATCGATCAATAATTATTCGACATCCTACCCATATTTGGGACACGGAGCCCAAGGAGGCTCGACTGGGTCTGTGTCCCGAAAACATGGCATGTGTGTAGTGGTAACAAGGGTATAAACCGTACAGAGCGGAAATTTATAAGCATGCAGACTGAGTTCATCGATGCAGTAAGGTTCGTGCCCAGATATAGGGGGAAAAAAGTGTTTCCGAGCATCGCAGAATTGTAGTGGACTTCGTTATAACTGGCGATATCACCAACGCTACAACCGGTAGATCAATTATTGCCCGCGTCCATGGGGGTTCGCGCGTTGCCTCGATCCGTGTGACGCCAGTCCCGTACGACAGCCAAGCTGGAAAAGAAGTTAGCAATTCGAAAGTACGGATTTCGTTATAACGAACGTGAGTTGCTCCTTAAAAAGAAACGCTAGTCACGCTTTTCTTTTTATAATTGATTTATTCGAGAAAATACTCGAAAAGCATATGCAATGTTTTTTTAATGAACAAAAGGAGATCGAACAAGCGCACGCAGCATTACGTGATGCAAGTATACTGCAGCAGTTATGCCGAAATTACCGACGCAAGCTAGACGAATGTCTTCGTTTGTCAACTGAACGCCGATGCCCGAATGTTGGCTACATCGATAACCGACATTGCGCAAACAACGCTACGATCCTACGCTTCGTCACGCTTAACTAATCAGAACCGGACGAATCGCGACCTCTGAAATCTTCGCGATCGAAGTGGCGCAGCGAAAGGGCTGCAAATTGCTCTTTTCGATCGTGTCGCGTCGACACGAAGCCGACGGGCGGGAACGTAGGCAGACGACTACGCGGACGACCGGAGGCCCTGCCACGACACGTTCCCGACCCAGCAAGCGGTTTCACGACGCCCCGTAACAATCTCACCCGACGCGCCCGCCCCCCATTAATGATGATGAGGAAACGGGAGGAGGAGGCGAGACATTAAAAAACAACGCCGACGGCGACAGCGCTCGACGTCGTCGTTCGGAGCCACCGCGACACAAGTCGAACAACTTCGCCCGTTGCTGCGCGACTCCCTCGGGGTTCCGCGCGCAGTCAGAACGAGAAAATTGCCACGCGGACGCGCTCGCTCGCGCGCGCAGCCCGGCTACATGGAGCCGGCGCCAGCGCAGCCAGGCGTAGCGGGAGGCAGCAAAACGGCTGGCGGAGAGATAGAAGACGAGAGTGAGGGGCCGGGGAAGGGAGAAAGCTCCTCCTTGCACCGAAAAACTCAAAGAGGCAGCGTTGTTTCATATACGCTCGCGGAGGGGGGGGGGGGGGGGGGTTACGCTCCCTCCCAACCTTCCGTGCCAACCAAACGCCCTCCCGCCTGCCAACCTTTAACAAATGGGCAACGGGAAAGACCACGCCGGGGGCAAGTACACGGATGCGGTGAGGAATCAAGAGAGAGAGACGGGAGAACGTTATCGGCGAAAGGAGCCGCCAAACATCTTCCCCCAACTTCGTCAGGAGAAAGAGGTGGCTAAAGCAAGAAGAACCAGTTGCGAGGAGGACTGGGGGGGGGGGGGGGAATAAAGAAGCTGACCGATATATAATGAAATATCTGCGCCGCCGCAATTGCAGGCCGGCCCTTGGGCGAGCATCATCGGCGAGATTAACCTGTCATTGTGAGCTGCACGCCGCCTTTGCGAGCGCGCTCGCCCTCGCCGCGCTTTCTCGTCCTTGTCGGCCGGCCCGCGCAATTGGCACCGCGCGCCCTCGTCCGCATGCGTCCGCGAGCGATGGCGGCAGGCCGCCGGACCGTCCGCGTGCATGTGGTATTTAAAGCACGCGCCGATCCGGAGGGAGATGCGAGCGGACGATAGGGGCACACCCGTCCCCCCCCCCCCCCCCCCCCCTCGGCTGTGATGCGAGCCGAGCTCTGTCGCCGCCACAAAGGCAACAAAGGTTCACCGGTCACGGGGTGCGCGCGCGCGCGTGTCGCCGATCTCAACCGCTCTCTCCGAGAATCGCTTCCATGCCGGGGCACGACAAACCGGCCGTCGACCACGGGGGTAGCTACGGTAACCGCAACGGTTGAGCTCAAATGCGGGCGCGATTCTATTACTACGAAAAAGCCGCCAGTAGGAACGCGAGTCGTGCTTCGAAGCGAACGAATGGGAGAGGCAAGCGTGGACGTTTCGGTTCAGCGGATCACAGCTTCAACCCGTCCTCTTCATTACAGCGTCCAAGGGAAATAACAACGTTCCAGCACGTACGCATACACGTCGCAAGGTGTTCCCACCAACAATGTTCGCGGCTCCACCCCTAATGCGCACAAAACGATCGGGCAAAAAAAAAGAAAAAAAACGCTTTCACAGTGTATCGTGGTTCAGTTAGGATGCAGAGTAATTACGCTCGGCGTTACCGATTGCATATACGATACAGTGCCCTGAGTTTTCACTGCGGACGTTACGTGACGAACGCTTCCTTTCAGCTACGTATACGGGCTTTATCTTGTCCGTACGTATTACATATACGAGACCCCGGGTTACCGGAGACGGGAACGGCAATGGATGGGTGGATGTTATGAGCGCACCCTTTGGAACGGGGCGGTGGGTTGCGCCACCAAGCTCTCGCCATTACACTGCCTAATGTCATGCCTAGGTTAAAAAAGAAAAACTAATGTGGACTCCCACAACCAAATTTTCTGACCCTCTATTGCGAACTTTGCTTTTGTACGTCTGTTTTCTGTCGTTTCCCTACTTTTCTTCCACTAATCTTCCGATCGCCTCTTACTAATCTCTATTGCGGACATGTTTACTTTTCCCTGCTCTCGCTGAACCCAAGGGCTTCAAGGAGGCCAGTGGTGCCTAAATCGACCGCTGGGCAGATGTTTTCACATTCTAATAAAACATGCTCCATCGTTTCCCTAGCTTTACCGCAGCAAGCATGTTGGACGCTGCTAGCAAAGTTATTACCGTAGAGCGACCAATCATGTTCTACTTAGCTGCTGGTGCAAAGTATCGGCATATTCGCTGACATGCAGTCTAGAATGGGCCGTTCTCGGAGACCGTGTATTAAAGATAGCGAACTGGTCCAATCCCGGAGTCTGTCATCAACGGTTGGTTACACAAACTAACAAACTCGGTGGGCCTATCCTTGAACCAGTGCACAATATGCGTCCTCGCAGTCGTTCTGACGTGGTTTGTGACGCGAGCCGATCCTGCACACGGCGAATTCCTGATAACGCTATCGCATTACAGCCGCTCACGTGTATCACGTAGATATGCCTTTTCGTTCGGGGTTTGGCGTCGGTGTCTCACAGCTGTAGCGGTGGTTCTCCCACACAGCTTTGGTATAGCAAGGGAAAGCAAAAACAGATCTTCTGGACAAGGAACACTGGCAAGCATCGCACCAAACTGACGCAACGGGAGACATCGACGGTCGCGTGACGGGGTGAATGATTGATCAACGTGTTCGTCAGGAGTGTTGAACCGTCAAACATGTACCGCTAGGTTTCGTACTTCGCTGTACACACACTCTCCGGCAGCAATGATTCCTTAATCAATCGCAAGACAACCCGTTAGCCTGTAAGTCCATCGTTACATCGACGCCACATGCCACGAGAAATTGCGTTTGAATTTAAGGAGAAGGCATAAACAGTTACGCAAGTTGGAAGTAAAATACAGTTGCACGCATCGTGTGTCTCTTGAATTCAATTCTAGAGTATCAAGTGCCAAAAGCATGATATGATTATGAGGCACGCAGCAGTGATGGACTCCGGATTGATTTTGACCACCAGGGGATCTTTAACGCGACCCCATCGAAATGCGGCCGCCGCGGCACATATAATCCTTTAAATGAGCGTGGATAAAAATCTTAGTTTTATTCACGCTTATACCGCGGCGCCTTATTCGTCCTTGCGTGATCACGCCTTTCCGCGCTGCCGCGAAATGCAGTTTTAGCACTTAGTTCAACTTTAATGCCTCAATTTTGACTGGCGATCCACCCACGCCTGTCTGCGTCGACGAATACGAGGCGTACGCGGCGTTTCTTAAACATCTCACGACGGCGACGATAACCACGGGGCGAACAGCGTCAGCAGGGGTGCGTGAGGATGAGCGCGCCGGCGGAAATCTCAAAGTTCGCCGCTTGTGCGAGCGACGCGACAACATGCAACCGTTTGCGGGTCATCCCCCGCCGCCGACGGCAGCTCCGCGGCAACGCCTCGCGCACGAGCAAGATACAAAACGACGCCAGTCGCCTCTCATTAGACGCAATCACGCGACTCCGCCACGCAGTGCGAGACGCTGGGAAACCGACGCTGCAGGGCTAAGTCGGGCACGCGCCCGTGTAGAGTACGAGCTCTGCAGGAAGATGACAGCAGTACGCCCGAGGCACTGCAAGCGGTGATCAGAAGTTTGGCAATGGGTCGCGCACAACCGCGCACTGGCGATTTGTACAGTCCCAATCTGACGTAACGCCAGCTTGTTACCGTAATCATTATCGTCACGAAAAAATAGTCCTCTCATCAATCGTTTACCTGCCTGCTACGCGAACCCTTTTCACTCGCGTGTCTTCACGAAAGAAAACCAAGAGAACGAGTTTCCGTCACACACAAAAAAAGCAAAGGCTTCATTACACAGAGTATAACGCCACATTGATACTGGTTCGACTGGCGTTGCCGTGATTTATTGACGATGATCCGGGTCACCTCAAACTGCAATGGCTAAACATATGTACGCACTTGCACGAGACAGTGCCACAGTGGAAGCAGACGAGACAACCGGCGAAGTGAGAACCTGCGAGACGCCAGTGTCGCTTGCTTCCATTCGAAATGGAAATGTTTCGATAGTTTTACTACGACCCCTGGGAACACTCCCGCGCGAACCCTTCGCTATGCCACAGGCGAAGGGCTGAGGCTCGCGAGCAGTCAAGTCCCCGGGGCTACAGCGCGGTCCGTCCTCATCACCGCGCGGCGGATCGCTGACACAAGAAAGAGCGGCGGCACAATTGAGCCCCCTGCCAACCACCACCACAGCCGTCCCAACCAAGTGGATCAAGGGACGGACGCCGCCGACGGACGAGAACAAGATGATGGGTAACCTCCGCCGCGACTCACGCACCAAGCGCCGGCTTCTCCATCCGCCGCGCGAGCGCCCTTGAAGATGGGCCCGGTCGCGCCTCCTCGCCGCCGCAATCGCTCGCTTCTCGGCGTGATGCACGCAGGACGCCGCATCGTCTTGACTGCCTCCCTTCCCCCCACCCTATTTTTCCTGTGGAGCACGCTGCGGAGAGAGAAGATTCCTCCTTCCCTTCCCGCGCCCCCTTCGCTCGTTGCTTTCTCGTTCGGGGCCTGCGCGCCGACACCACTTCATAACCTGTCAGCCAGCCAGCGACGAGGCCGGCGGGCTGTTGGCTTCGAGGCGCTCGGCAACAGGCGCCGCCGCGAGCAGGCTCGCGAAACAACGCCCAACACCGAGACGGACCCCGCGAGAGCAGCCCGTGACCCCGCAACCGGAAGGCTATGCCAGGCCTGGTGAACGTCCCCGAAAAACGGCGGCGCGAAATCTCGTACACATCTGCGAAGGTCTTGTCGCTAGGTGTGCGCATGCGGTAGCAGGGTGGATCGCTGTTTCTTCGTTTATACTTATTTCAAATCATTTTCGGCATAATATCGTGCAGATACCCGTCGTGAAGTTCCCACGTCAGACTGACTGCAGCAGCATGAATCTAGGCGTCACCATCCGCGCAAGCACACCGCATAGAAGCATTCGGGTCTGAAACCCGTCACGGGGGTATGAAAATGCGTCACTCGCGAAGATATTAAAGATGAGGCAGGTCGAGAGCGGTGAGAACCGATTCGTCGAGGGACGGATGAAATCACAAATTTGCCTTTAAGGCAGGATTACCCCACACCGATACTACCGACATCCTTTAAGCACCTTGGATAGGCGCCGCTCGTCCTATAGGCCAGGATTCTCGAACACCCATCAAGCATCACGATGAGCCCCATGTGGTTTCAAACGTACGCGGCTTCATCGCAGCGTGAGGCAGTTTCACAGCGGAGAAGCAAATGGCGAATCTTCGGACAGCACAGCAATAACGTAGCTTACAGCTGGGACGCCACGTGTTTTTTGACACCCCTATTCTTGACTAACGGTGCATTCGATCGAAGACCTGAAACCGAGGCACAGTCCGTACTTGCACGAAAACGCCGTGGAGGGCTTCCTCTGCGTTTCTCTGGAACACGAAATAGGCGGTGTCCAAATCGCATCTGGAGGCCTCAAGCGACACGAATCCATGACGTGCAGAACGAACGTGTTGGAACAAACATCCAGGACACGGTGGCATGATTTGTAGGGAGTGATAGATGAGCCATGTCATGCGATCATCTATCTGAGAGAGACAGGACGAGTGCGCATGTGTTTGTGTGTGTGTGTGTGCGCGCGCGCGTCGTTGCTGCTTCGTGCCACTTTACACCCCTACGGTGTCCGCCACAAACCGGTCCAGCAAAACGTTTCGCTTCCAAAAAAAGCGTTCTTCGCGCCCGTACACGCATTAGCTACAAAGTGCCCAAACCGTGTCAGGAAGAACGAAACCACGTCGCTCTCGATGGGATCTCCTTGCAGAATGCAAACCGACGGTGAATTTGAGTAAAGCCGTTTTCTCAGAAAAAGCACCAACCTGTGACAACTATGCGAGGCGAAGGCGAAGAAAAAAAAAAGAAAACGCGACGGAAGACAGAAAAGAGTGATTGCGCCTCTCGACAGGGGACCGCGACACTTTCCACTCGGGTGAGAGGGGCACGACAGGGGGTGGGGGAGAGGCGTGCGAATGACAGTGACCGGTTGCAGAAGGAAGCCACCAAGTGTGCTTCGAAGAAAAAAAAAATGCGAGCAGAAGCAGTCTCTTCGGCATTCAAGAGCGGAACACGCCCGACCTATGGAGATTCGGGAGCGACCGCGTTGGTGAGGGAGAAAGCATGTCGGAAGAGACCCTGACCGAGTGAGAAAAAGAGAGAGAGAGAGATGGGAGCGCGATAGGGTTCCCCTGCCGCGGCCCGCGTTCCCGGAATGGGCTATACTCCTGGGCTAAAGGTGTTCCGGCCGCAGGCAAGCGAGGAAGCCCCCCTGCCAGGTCCGCCCGGTGCAGAATCATCTTCCCTTCGACGAATCGGTACGCTTCCTGCTCAGACATGTGCTGACTCTTCGCACTCGCGAGTGAAACGCTTTGCGTCTCCCTTTTGTGCGTGTGTGTATACGTGCTGGTCTTCTTCTTGTGAGTGCTTACGCAGCAGACGAGGCGGGCGAAGAACAAGTAGAAATATAAGAAATGTGCAACGAATCCCCCTCCTGAGTGGCCCATCAGCAATACAAAAGGGAAACTCCGGCAATTTTTCTATGTCCTCTGACATGAGTAAAATTTTTAACCTACACCGTTCTCTTTCCCCAGTGTAGGGTAGTCAACGGGGCTCAGTCCTGGTTAACCTTCCTAGCTTTCATTTATCATTTGCTCTCTCTCTCTCTCTCTTAACCTACATTCTCTTTTGCGCTCTGATTCCTGGAAATGAATTTTTAAAGACTGGCTTCATGTTGCCGACTCGTGCCCACAAATGAACGACTTTTTCACTGGCCACCCTGTGCTTGTGACGTCATCGCCTACACCGCCCCTTCGCCCGGGAGAGACGAAGCTGGCTTCTCTATCTGCGAGACGACTGCCTATCGACAATCATCGTTTAGACGGACGTGATGACCGGTGCTTCTCTTCGTCTTGCCGCAAGCACAATGCGTTGAGCTTGGGGTTGGGCAGCTGCCGCGGGCGTCGGCGGCGGGTGAAAAGCAAACGGCGATCCTCCAGCGCTCAGATCATCGTTGAAATCGTTGCCGAAGTCGCCGCTGTCTGTTTCCAAAGATCTGGAAAAGCTCCCCGCGTGCTCAGAAGACATCGTCGGCTTCGCTTTTTTCGGCGTTAGCACCACGTGTACAGCGTGTTTAGCACGAGCTCTTCGTGTTTACATTACGGTAGTGTAGGATCTGACGTCATATGGACCCATTGCGGACGTCACACGAAGCAGCTACCCGTTTCGGTCTTCATTTATTGGCCATTTAAAATTATCGCTTAGTTTCTAAGCAAACTAAACCACCCTACCGGTGGCAGGACTGGCAACGCAATTTGAAAATGACAACATCTTAATATGGTTTAAAAAAACAGAAAACAAGAAGAAAGACGCCGGAGATGCCCTTCAAGCCACTCCCAGGCGATTGTTGGACATTTTAGAGGAGCGCATCCACCAGCGGAGCAGCGGCATCACACAGACGGGAGAATACCGGTCTGCCAGCCGCGGCGGTGACTCAGTGGCTGTGGTTGGTGCTGCTCAGCACGAGGTCGTCGGTTCGAGTGCGGGCGGCGGCGGCCGCTCCCCGATGGGGGCGAAATGCAAGTGTATCAAAAATTAATCTGGAATTCTACATCTACGAGGTCCCTCATAACCCACTGTGCAAACTCCACAATAACACACACACACACACACACATATATATATATATATATATTTATATATATATATATATATATATATATATATATATATATATATATATATAGAGAGAGAGAGAGAGAGAGAGAGAGAGAATCGGCACAACAGAACGCCCGCGGTGCTTCTGCGAAGAGCCGTCACGACCCGGTGCGGATGACGTGTGTTGTTTTCAGAAGCCTGCCTTTCGGCATAATCAAACATTACAATCTCAGGTGCTCTCCTGAGGCCTCCGTATGCCGGTACTATTGTTTTTTCTCAAGCTAAATGATCACATAGGACGAAACCACGCACTAAATTTCAGTCTCTTCCCTAAAGAAGAGGCGCGCCCAGAGAGGAGGAGGAGGCCGGCCTTTCTGGAGCGTGCTGCAATGAAGCACTCGCGTCGGCTGGAGCGTGGCGCCTTCAATGAAACGGGTCCAATGCGCCCCGAGCGGCAGATTTCGACGCCTGCCAGGCGCTGAGCCATGCACCCACGAGGGTATACCGGAAAGCAGCGCCTATTCCGTTTCCTTCGAATATTTCGAGAAGGCAAATTTAATTTGCACCCCGAGAACACTCTAATAAAACGACCACTCGAATGCGCCGCTAAAGAAAGCGGCGGCGTGGACTAGCAGGTTGCGCGCGCTGCATTTAGGGAAAGAAAGAGCTCCAGCAGAGGCATGGCGTCAGGTTCGGGGACACATAGCACCGCCCACCTGAAAAGCACACTGCCTCTGTTCTACAGCATCAGAGAGAGTGAACGCCGCATATCGTGTTTCGTGCCGTCTGCTCTTAACGCTTCAGCTGTTCCGAATTTCAAGCAGGACACGCGCAAAGCTGAGAGACTCTAAAAGAGCCTATACCGCCAGGAAAAGAAAAGTCACGCTGAATTGGTGTACCAAGTCCACCTCGCGGTCGAAAACACGAGGCAGAGACGACAGGCCGCGTGCGTGCCCGCGGTGAATGCGGCAGACGTCGCATACGCAGCGCGCGTATAACCGCTACTGCGGATAGCGCCAGTGACACGTGACAACTCAGCCGATGCTGAAGAACTGGGACGCAGCGGGCGAGCAACGCGACAAGCTCTTGTCGCTTCACGTCGTCCGAGCCGCTTCCGCCCGGTGTTCGGGCAAGACGCGAGCTTCGACTGGACAGGACAAGCGTCGAGCGAACGTCTCACGAGGGTAAGGGGGGGGGGGGGAGTATGCACACGTAATGCCGGCGACAAGGTGCGGCTCGATTCATTCGCACGATTGAGCGAGTTCTCGTTTGTTTGTTTTAGAAATGTTAGCGGCTCAACAGGTTCCGTCGGAACGAAGGGAACTGGAACCGCAGACAGCTGACAGTGAAGCAACATTTACGTAGTAAAATTATCGGGTGCAGACGCTCGTCCGCTGCGGACCCGAACGCGTGGTGCCTTTTGGGACAATGAAAAAAAGAAACACGTGCTATCGTGCGCACGACAAAAGACGTAGAGAAAGTAAGGAAGTCGTGCGACTGAACGCACAGCAAACCTGCATCGTGACAATTAGGCACGCCGCGATGGAAGACACTAGTTTAATTTTGATCACCCGCAACTCTACAACGCGCCTTCCCCGCCTCGCCCACGGCGGTGGGAAGGTGGTTCCCGCCGTGCCAATAAGTCTTTGGAATAGACGAGTCGGAGCGCTCTGATTAGTGCCGCAATTTTCGGACGCAGCTTTCATACGGTGCACACGTGGTGGCTCGTAGAGATGCCTACGGGAAAGATTCGCCGGGGCTCCGTGTCGAGAGGCGCACAGCGGGGCGGGCTACCACCACCAGGGTGCGCGAGTGGCGCCTCTTCAAAGGCGGAGGACGCCGTCGGCTTCGCAAAACAGCGCGATCGGTCTCTCCCGTCGTTGAACCTGTCAGCGCCGCATAAATCAAACGCCGAAGCGCAGGCAATGTACTACTACTACGTAGCGCATAACACGCGGCGGCAACAGGCTTGCCCCGGAGGCTAGCGCGTTCAAATTGTGCCCAGCGAGCGGTTTAGAGCGCGTCGTGGTGCAACTTGCACACGTGGCCCGCCATCAGGGTGCGCTATCGCCGGGCCATCGCGGCCCCTCGCTTGTCCGGCCGCGCGCCGCCGACGCGACAACGATCGTCCGCGATCAGTCGCCGCCTAACCACACGGCGCGCCGACGCGAGATGACGCCCCGATAGGTTACCCGCGCGCTCTTTTAAACGCGCATCGGATAGAAAAGCGGCGTAACAGCGCATTTACCGGGGGTACCGTCAAAACGTGAAAAATTAGAGCAACGCCGGCGAGAAACAACGAGGGCGTATCGCACGCGGATGACAAGCGCAATTTAAAACAACCTCGCCGAGTGGGGCGAACCCATACGGAAGGCTTTATCTCTCGGAACGACGGGACTCTTATCTGGGACGCGCGAAGGGCTGAAGCGACGGTAATCCCCCAACCCTTTATCGAAATATATCATCCCCCCCCCCCCCCCCCCCCCGCTAGAACAAAAAAAGTGGATGTACGAAGACGCGAACCGATCTCGCAGCCACGACGTCCAGTTAACTGGCTGCGCCGCTTCCGCGAAGCACGCCGCGGGGATTTCGGCGACTCGCGGCTCGGGCGAGAGTTAAAAAAAAAAAAATAGAAACGCTCTATTCCTCGCTTCCCGCTCGCCACATTTCGGGCAGCCTCGCAGTCGTCTCGATTGCGATACGCGGTCGCCTAAACGCTCCTACTCGTTCACAAAGAAGCGGCTTTCGACGCTGGCGCACAGATAATCGCGCGTTTATGTGGACGATGCGAGCACACGGGTGCTCGTGCGCGAGCTCGCATACACGCACGCGCGTACATACACATCCGCAACTCGGCTCGCGTTCACACGCGGCCGCGAGGCGCCAGGTCGGCGATAAGGCGCGAGCTCGCGCAGCGGCGATCGTGCGCTAGGCTACGCGCGATCCGCGCGGTGCTCGGCGCGAGCGCTTTAAAGAAATAAAATGAATGAACGAATAAGCACAAAATGCGCAAGCGCATGCCGGCCTGAAGTTACGAAAGCTTTTTTTCGCGGGCAACGCGCCGGCCCTCAACGCGGAGCTTCCGCGTACAACGATTTAGCCGGACGGGAGGTCACGCGAAAAAAAAAAGTGTGCGCGCTGGACACGAAGATCGTGCGTCCCGACCCCGATACACAATGCCGCGCGCGAGTGAAGCGGGGGAGGGTGCATTCTCCGAAACCGAGTGAAAACGCGCCCATGAAGGTGCGCGAAAAAATAAAATAAAGGAAGACTGGCGCCCCGAAAAGCACCAGTGGGCCCCTTCCCTCGTCAGGGACTTGGCAGAGCTCGCGAACGGCCCCAGTTTGGCTTCATTCGCTGGCGCGATAAAAATTATTCTCTCTGCATGGCGGCGAGTTCGCGCCCGTGCGGAGCAGCCGTCGTGAGTTCGCCCCGTCTTCGAGAAGCGACGGTGCCCGAGACAATCCGACGACTCCACTTACGACCTCGCAAAAAAAGAAAAGAACATTGACGCGCCGTATGTAGGACTCCGGCCGGCCGATTCTTTTACAGCCTTCGGCCTCTCTGAAACGGGGTAAAATGCGCCGAAGCGCAGCAGAGGGTTCCCCAGAAATTTCGGCGCGTACGTGTGAGTTGAGCATCGCCATAACGACGCCGAATCCGGCCGGTCCCGGCGCTTGCAGAGCACGGCTCACGCAGTCTCGCGCGCGTGCGCTTACCCCCCGATACTCGTCAGCGCATGCGCAGTGGCGAGGGACACAGCCGTGTCGTCTTTTGACTGTCTTGATTATTTGCGCTTCGATAATTACGTCGTAGTAAATCTACGACGATCTGAATGGTTCAAGAGTATGGCACCTGGGATGTGACGTCGCTGCTGCGCACCAGGGCTTGCATTCAGAAAAAAAAAAAAAAAACTATTGCGTTAAAATTGTTTCTAAGACAAAACTTCAGCCAACGTTGATGCTGAATAAATTATTAGCGAAGGGGGACCGGCCAATGGCAAAGAGTCGGACTACAGGTTGAATTGAGCTAACCACGTGATTGTATACGAGCGGTTTTTTTTTTTTTTTTATACACTGTGCTCACACCGAAACGAGGCCCTAAGCCGAACCTGCGATCACGTGCTTATCGCCGGAACGTCATAGTCATCGAGCCAGTTGATACCGACGTCAGTGGATTAACAGTAATTAACTATCATTCGTTAGAGGGACGCTAAAGTTATCAGTGTTAGTGTAGGCTACACTTCTGCAACAGCAAAGCGGCCACTGTAACCAATAAAGGGGAAGACTCGTGAGCCAGCAAGACTAAAACAAAAAGAAAGACGAATGGCGACGCCAACGCGAGGCGGCCTTGCGAGGCAAGCTTAAGTGACAAGACGGCGAATTGGACAGCGCGGCGGAATTTGGTAATGTCACAATAGCGCCCGGCTAGGGCCACGATGTTCGAGGCGGTCGGGGCCGTGGCAAGGTCTACAGTTTAGAATAAAGTGCCGGTCGCATGTCACCTCGCGCCTGCACACACGTGAAGGGAAAGCTTTAAATATGAATGCGAGTTCTAAGTGATTTAGCGTTGCCTTTTTTGCGGGTAAGATTAAACGCCTGCGAAGAGATATACAGCAACGATGCAGTGAGGCAAAGTTACGACACGTCGTCAGGCGACATCGTATTACGACCGGGAGCCGACGGCATCAGTGCAACAACCTCGATCCTTGTCTGCCCGCTCCAGTTGTGCTGATAAGTGCCTGCCGTCTGTCCCGAGGGAAATGGGCGTGGCCGGACGAAGCAGCGCAGGGCGAGGGGGAAAAAAGGAAAAGAAAGGACTGCGGGGCCACTGAAGTTTTAAATATTCGGCGAAGAGGCACCAAAGACGAATGTCACCTCCACGCCATGCACGAGGACGCCTTCGGTCGTCGCTGTGGGCTCGCGGTAGACCGTTGTCGTATTAGAGTGTTTTAGTTGAGCGTCTTTACGGTACGCTCCGCTCCGAGCGGCCCCGCTAAGCCACAGCGGAGCGGCGGGCGATTTTCACGTTTTAGTTGCTCGTTTAGCCTAGCGGAGCGGACCTTTCGTAGTTGCAGCGCCCTCTGGCTAAATTCAGGGTAATGAAAGAAAATAAAAACACTTTATGATCACTCTTATACCGTAAAACGTATATATGTATATATATAACTTGTTTCTCCATGAAGTATCTAGACGTGCGCTTGTAATGCGTTACCGGTCCCTTTTATCCAATGGAAAATAAAGCGCCGTCTTGGGGAACGCCACGTGTTAGCCAGCGCGCTAGCTTTCGGCATCCAATCCAATCCGTTCGGACGCCAACGCTAGCCAAAGTGCTGCGCGGCACGCTCCGCTCAGGCAACTTCTAAGCGGACCGTGTTCCTCGCTCCGCTATCCCGCTTACGGCTAAGCGGACGGCGCATGCGCATTCGCGCTTCCGCTCCGCTTAACTGCTTAGCGGAGCGTAAATACGCTCAACTAAAACACTCTATTGTAGTAGACGTCACAAGGCGAAGGTTTTCTCCTCCCCCCCCCCCCCACTCGACTCCGCGACACGCGGGTAAGCTTCCACCGCTACCCCGCAAAATCGCGCTCTCTCAACCACGCGCACAGGTTTTTCTTTTTTTTTTTTTTTTTTTTTTTTGCGAAGGCCGCAGCTTTGCCGGCACCGCAAAGGAAGACTGCGCGTTACTGTTGAGTCGTTAACTGCCACGACAGCGATGCAAATACAACAAATGGGTTGTCACCGCCGGCGAAAATATACCGCCCCTATATAGAGGAAATGGTACGAGAAAATCGGACGACAACGCAACCGACACGACCGCGCCACCCGGATGTGCTTTCGTTGTCGATATCAATTTACGCGGACACTCCAGCCGCATTCGCGGCGCCGTGTCTCGGACACTTTACTCTGCAACCCGCTTCGGGCGGCGAAGGGGAACGGCAGAACTGGCGTTTCGCGTACTTTACAACCCACACGCACCGTTCATACGTAGAGCGACGACGCGCTTTACTGGAGCAGTGTACTTCGCCAGCTTCCCTTCCTCCCTGTCTGCGTGCGTGCCCGTGTGTCTCCTTCTCCGTTTCCTCATGTATATGTTCAATCGCAGCCGAATTGGTGACGTCATGCTGACGAAAGCTGTTCAGCACCGGGACAGCTCCGTTCTTATGTCCGTGACGTAACCACAAGCAACTGCAAACTCGCAAGGAGCAATGGTTGTCACTGTATAGGTGTTACATGTGCCGATGTGTTGCAGCACGACTCCCTCGCCGAACCACTGCTGCATGCGAAATGTCGCATGTAGCAGTGGAGTTAGTGACTGTGTGAGGCTTAGTGACGGTGTTAAGAAGCCAGTTTTAATTTCAACGTGGACCTGACTATAAATCTAGGGTGACTTATTTGACGCCATCCTCGGCGCCGTTGCCAGCACCGGTATAACTCGTTGATGTGGTAAGGATAGTAGGCGACGCCGTACAAGCGCCATATACTATACAGGTGCTAAAATCCGCGTGCATTTCTGTCGCTGTAAAGACGAAGGTATTCAATGTTTCTTAACTCTGTAGTAACTTAAGCGATGGGGCACAACATTTCCGCGATGTTCTGTAGCACAAAACGGCACCATCTGAACTAAAGCTACACCATGTATGCTACCTCGAAGGCATAAGTAAAAGCGCGAGATCTCGAGAAAAAGGAAAAAGGGAAACTGAATTTCCTCGTAGCCTCTTATTGAGCGCGACCAACTGGTTACCTACATAAACTTCCAGGCTTAGTAGCAAAGTAGCGGTAAAATTTAGCTTTTTTTTTTTGCGATCTCCTTTCTCAGACAAGTTGTGCAGTAGGGTGAACTGCGTCAAAAGACTAACCCCGAAACATCACCTGGCGAGGAACAAAAACAGGAGGAAAATTCAGCCACGCGGGAAACCACTTAGGAAACCGAGAAAGAGGAACGGCTCCGCTACACAGTGCCTGGTAGCAGCGGCCATTCACGCGGCAAACCGCAATACCCAACTTCACGTCGTCCTGCGGTATCACGACACCGGCTCGCGCGCGCACACACAAGAAGAAAGGCCGTCCATTATCACTAACCGCCAGAGGCCCGAGGGAGACCACGCTCCTCGACGCTTACTATATACGCACGCGGGGCTTAACTCTCGTTCCCGCTAGTTGTTCGCCCTCCTGCCAACAGGCGTCGCTGGCTACGCTGGGCGCGCGTGATCGCCATTACGCCCCAGGATTTATGCGCTTCGTGAGCACAGGGCGCATTCGCCAAACAACAAGTGGCGGCCTGGGACGATGATCGGCGGCTGCTGTGTGTGTGTGTGTATGGACGGGCACGGCAGGTTGGGGCCCACTGCCGGTCTCGCTCCTCCTCCCACACCCACCCCCTTATCCCGTGGTGCAGAGAGAAGAGGCACGCGCGCAAGATGCGAACGAGTGATAACCGGCTCTCGATGTGAGCGCGTGTGTTTATTTCAGGGCGGTGTGTGAATGCCGACCGCAATTACTATTACGCGCCGATTCGTACCCACCCTGCACATTCACGGGGAAGAGTTCCTTTTTTTTTTTTTTTGCGGACCTGAGATATATAAGCGCGGGCGCCAACCTCGGTGAACAAGAAGACACTGAGCTTCGCGCTGTCGAGCGAGTCTAGGAGAAGAAAGGCCCCGTGCGGAGGAGCGCAAATTTATTGCGCGCATTTACTGCGCACTTCGCGAGCAGAGACACATTGCCGGCAAAGGCGGTCCACTCTCCTTAGCACTACGGGAAACAATCTACCGAGACGTCGGTGCGGCAAATGATTACAGCTATTTCTTCCTTCCCTCTTTCCTTTCTTCTCTTGTGAGAAGGCGACAGCAGTGATATTCAAGCTGGCTGACAGCAGGAAGATTGCAGCGCGAACTTATCGGGGCAGGTCCGGTTACCGCGAACGACCTCCATCGGCCGCCGATCCCGCTTTATCTAGCCTACCTGGATCTACTGCGAGCCGTGCAAATCTGACACGTTTTCAATGGCTTCTCGCCATCTGATACACCTCGGGGAATTGCGCTCTTGTTTTTACAAGGAGTTAGACCTTCTGTTACAGTGTTACAGATCGCGAAGAGCTCGTTTTGTTAGTGTGGCCTGCGTGGCCTGCTGTGGAGTGAAAAGGCAGCAAGCAAGATTGCTTCCCTCTCTCTCTCTCTCTTTCTGTCGGGAGGAGCTAGTGTGAGTAAACGTCCACAGTACTGGAAATGGTATTGACCTATGCGCAGTGCCACCACATTAGTTTGCTGATCAATCAGAGCACCTATAGTCCAGCACCCATGCTCCGAGACTGTGTTGTACGTGCTGCTTCGGTACTGGTCTTCGTCACTTCGGCTAGCAGCCAAATTACGCGACTCTCTCTTCCTCTTCGAAGTCGCAAATCAGTAGGAGTACTTAGCGCTTGCTCATTAATCAGCGTTATAATGACAACGATCATCGTCACGTTTTACTGTCCACTTTTCCAAGACGAAGGCCTTTCCCCGCAGTCTGCAGTTACCGCTGTCTCGCGCCTTCACCATCATATATACGTGTGACTCGATTTGACACAGGGCACGCTGCAAGTCCGTTTCATCACTGATCGCGAGAGTGATTGATTCGATTAACGCACGGGCTACTACAGAGAGCACTGGATCAATTTTGAGCACTTGGGTTTCTTTACTGCGCAACCAAAGCACGGCATACGAGCGTATATTGCATTGCGCCCCCGCCTAAATGCAGCGGCCGCGAGAGGGACTCGAACCCTAGACATCGCGCTCACCAGCATAAATGCCATCACAACCAACTGAGCCACTCCTAAGGACTAAAGGGTGAGGGTTCAAAAAAAAAAAAAAAAAAGAAACCAAGAAAGCAAGTTCTCGCGGGAAATGTCCCACAGTTGTCCCTGCTATCACGTACACATCGAATAATCTTATAACACGAGGGCGAATCAGAAAGTCTTCGCCCCTATTTTTTATCAGCCACACAGGTAATCAGGTACATCAGGTAAATCAGGTACACACAGGTAATTACAAATATACGGTACCTTATGCAATCTTTCCACATAGTCCCCCACACCGGTTAGGACCCCCATTTGTCCCATCGCAGCACTAAATTTCAGGTGCCCCTGTGGTCAGCGACACACGCGGCCTCCCCGACCGCGCATTGTCATTCAAGGCGCTTTGAGAACTCGCCACACCACCACTTCCCATTTCTCAAAGCAAGACACCTTTCCCCATACGTGGGCTGTATTTCCATCTGGATTTCGATGGGCGTTCGTCCCTTGCTCCATAGAAAACAAATCACACTTAATTTCTCGTACCCTGTGGACGTGTCAAGCACAAGCGCTATATTCAACAACTGACAGCAGCGCCATGCTGCGGAGCTACCGGCACATAAGGCCGCGCAGGTCCAAGAAATCTCCACCGCTGGGAGTGGATATGTTGACTTCACATTTACAGCCGTAATTTGGCTATAAAAAAAAAAAGGGGGGGGGGGCAAACAATATCTGATTCGCCCTCGTACATCTGAGTGGCCAAAATGTATACAAAACGCGGGGCTTTTCTTCGTATTTTTTTTTCTGCATCTTAGCTTTTTTTTTTCGAAGATACGCAAGGTCACATGTTTTCTTCGAGCGAAGGCGGGAACCGTGAACAGCCGCGGCTACAGCGGTCCGGGGCCATTTAGGCATTTGGCTCGCTCCGTAGCTACCGCCATAGGCGATCACGATCTTGGATTTCACACGATTTCACACGGACTCAAAAAATAAAAGAGCACGAATGAAAGGCGTCCTGCAGCGTAGCAACCATTTCGAAGGGATACATGTCGAATTTACAAACCACAAGAGCCGCTGTCTTGTGGCACCGCAAATTACTTTAATTCGGAAAAGTCTCATTTTGACTCGATTGCGCCGGGTGGCTTTGGTTTCTACCAGCAGGCGACGGAAGCTCAGAGGGCTCTCCATCGGGAAGGGCCTGACGCGGGCCAACACCGCTGCAATGTTGCGAGGGCCTGCTTGCTTGCCGGGTGTCAGGGAATGAGAATGCAAGTTTGACGTGCGTTTTCGAACCAAACGAAGCTTTATTCCTGCATCGATCCTGCTATATAACAAGTTCGTTGGTTCATTGGTGGATTGAATGATTGAAGTATTGATTGATTAATTGATTGATTTCAACGTCCTAACGAAACAGAGAGCCTACGAGAGTCACGACAGTGAATAGTCCGGCACTGAAGTTTTGACTAAACACATTGTTCTTTAACGCGTACTCACACGCAGTTCCCTGTACAGCAGAGCCCTGATGCATTGACAAGAGGCTTATGCTTTCCTTGGGCTTAGAACCGTTTGAAGAACAACGACAGTTCGGTAACACGAGCATTTCTGCGAATTTAGTTCCGATGGGAGCGCTGCCTTAGCGCGGCCGGAAACCGAACCTTCGACCTCGCGCCGTGCAGCGAAGCGCCACCGCGACCGCTAAAAAAGCAACCACGGCTAGTCAATGGAAAGGCCCGCGTAGTATAAACGGTAACGACGTAACAGGATTCGTCGTAATCACGCGTTTTCCGGGGCGGAAAAAAAATAGAATAGTAACGAAAGAAGAAATTTCCCCCCACACCGCGCCCCACTCGCCACTCGAGTACCGCTGTGAGAACGCACTACGGCAAAGCCGCATTCCTCGCTCCCCCTCCTCCTGTTTCACGTGCTCCCTCGCCGAGAGAGAGAGAGAAAGAACATCTGACAGGTATATATAGGAAAAAATAACGAGCCACACAGCCGCAGGAAAGGGCCGAGCATAACATATTCCGGCTCGACGCCGCGCTCGCGCGCGATGGACCTCTCTGCTCGGGGCGCCGCGCCATTAATCTTGCCGAGATGGCGGCGAGGGGGAGGAGGGGGGGGTAAGGGGACGCCGCAGGAGCAGCATCCGTCACCGCGGCGCGCACAGCATCGCACCGATGCACGTGCGCGCGCACCCGCGGACCCGTCGTGGCCGCACGGTCGAGCGCTGCACCCCGAGGGTTCCCAGCCGCCGGGCGTGACCGACGCCGCGAGCGCTGACAGGAGCGCTTAGCGGCCCGCGCCATCCTTCTGGAAGGGGAGAGGAGGAGGAGGGACGACGGAGCCGTCGAGTTCCACTCGCTCAAACGCGCCGCTGTTTTTTTTTTTCTTTACGCCGGACACTTAAGTTGGCTGTCGTCGTCACTTACGAGAAATTTATTTCTCCCCATTCGGGCAAAGGGCGTCTGGGGAGCTGGCCCGTACGGTCGACCTACAAGGACTGCGAGTGGACGATTTCGTCAGTGCGTTGGCCAGAGAGATTTGTCGCAGTGTAGTTGCACAGAGGTGGTGGTGATGGTAGTGGCGGCGGCAGCAGCAGTTAGTAGTAGTAGTAGTAGTAGTAGTAGTAGTAGTAGTAGTAGTAGTAGTAGTAGTAGTAGTAGTAGTAGCAGTAGTTAGTACCAACTTTGTTGTTTTAATTAGGGAATGAAAAATGCCGCACGCATCGTAACTGCTTCACCTTTCGATAGACACTTCATTATTGTAGAATAATCATTCGGGCCCTCGTCGACTTCGCATTCCCCGAGCAGCTGGAGAACAAGCACGTCTGAAACACCAGTCCCCCCACTAAGGCCCCACTTCCCTATATTGACCTAGCCGCCCTCCGGATCGGATGCCAGAAACAAGAGGATGACACACCACACTACCCCAAGATCCTTAATAAAGACCTCTTTGTCTGAAATGACCTGCTAGCGTGAAGAGCCTTAAAGGTAACAGAAAGAAAGGGGATAAGCGACAGGATAGCCGCAATGAAACGGTAATATAACGCTGAAAATAAAATGAGCTAACACAAAGAGCCGAGAAAGATGTCTGAGAAGCAGCAGCAAAACGCGGGACTCCTAAGACACTATAGTCACTGGCTACCTCTACAGGTTCGCCAACCCTGCTTAGGAGCACTGCCCTTGTTTCCGAGGTCGACACATCCGTAAGAAAGTTCGTAAGAACTTCGTGGTTCGACGAAAGAGCAAGCCGAGTACAGGACGTATGCAGATATGAGCGGACAGCAACCACGAGCCGGAAGTTGATCTGGGACGAGGGGGGGGCACGTTAAGCGTTCCTGAGATGACTGATGCATAGAATTTAACGCCCCAAAGCAACACTGTGGTTATGCGACACGCCGCGTAGTCACAGCTTTATATCATGGGAGGGGGGGGGGGGTGATTTTAATGAGCTCCCTTCGAACACACGTCTGCAGTGTCGTGCAACATCGCTGTAGTGTATATCTGCTGCGATTGCACGTGAAAAAACAAAAACGGGACACTGCAGTAATTTACAGCTTCTTAACACTGCATGCCCGTAGTGTGTCCTGCGTGCTATACTTCTGGATTGCCGCTGCGCTACCGTTTGCAACCGCTGAACGCTCAGGCTACGCACAACTTTCGCGGAGTCGTTTGCCGAAAATAACAACAAGAGCGCACTTTCCAGTCGCATCGTTCACAGCGCCACTAAACCACGCGAAAACTCTCGTTTGCAACAACGACAGCAGCACGACTGGCGCGGATGCCGGAAACGACGAGTGTTTCTTAATTTTTTATTTTATTTCTTTTTTTTTTTTTTTTGAAACGAGAAAGCACGCGCTATAACACCGCTAACGTGTGCGTGACCACGCGAGTCAGGGGAGTTTAGAAAATGGCCAGGCATGGCACAGCCACCGTTACATATACATACGTATATATATACCCGGTCGCACAGTTTCCTTTGCCGTGCCTCGGTTCCATGCGTTCTTCGTGCTTCTTTCGGCCAACTCGCAGCCTAATGACAACCTTATAACCGCTCTAGTAAAAAAATATAAAAAGGAGAGAGAGAGAGAACAGAGGCCGTGTGTAACGATAGCGTATATAGTTATGTAAGCGGGCATCGTAAACAAGGCACCGTTCCCTTCGTCGTCGCATCCGTCAATTCAGTGAGCAGCTCGCTCTTCTTTTTTAGCCGCCCTGCTAGTTTGGAAAGGAAGCGCATCGTCGCGCATCCAGGGGGACGGCGGGCAGGGACGCACATTAGTGAGTACACAAAGAAACAGAAACTGCGCGGACAGACGGATAACGCGCACTGTTAGCCGGAAAGCCGACACAAAGACAAAAATAAAAAAAAAAGCCCACCACGGCTCTACACAGCTCCCCTCACGCGCGCACACACACGCAAACACGCCAGCTCCACGGCTAAACTGACCGAGAGCGTTCGACTTCATCACCACATGGGTGATTGCTATAGCATGGATCACCGGCGGGGAGGCTGCCGCGGCGCCCATCGTCTCCCTTTAGGGGGGGGGGGGCGCAGCTCGAATGATTGAAAACAAGGGCGCACCTCCCCCCCTCCCCAAACAACGGCAATTTGGCTCGTCCGGGGTGCACCCCCAACAAGGCTTGTTTACCCCGGATAAGAGGGTGCGCATAGCCATCACCGTTGGCGGTGGGACGAGCAGCGCGTTAGTGTTTAGGTATAGCGACGATGGACGCGGCAACCGGGTAACGGGGACGGGCCGCAACCTGGGAGTGGCCGCCGGGGGTTTACGGATTGCGAGCTCGCCCACAGCGCCGCAGTGGCACACTGTATATTATACGGCGACTATTCGCTCATTCTTAACAAGTTCCGCGCAGTGATGTGAAGACATTGACTGGTCCAACAGCGAGAGCGAAGACCGACGTTGTTCCGCCGACAAAACGAACGTGCCTCATCAGTCTTCCTCTTCTGGCGACTGCGATATTTTTTTATAGGCCACCACCGATTCCTGTGTGATATTGTTACACTGCACACAACAGCTTAGGCGCTCTTTCTCCTCGAATTCTTCCATTTAAAATAGTCATGTGGCAAGTCTGTTTGCCACTTGCCTGCAACTTTCCCTCGTTTTCTTCATCACTCGGCCGTACGGAAACAGTTAAAGGCATTGGCGCTGTATTGTGCGGCGATATATTTTATCGTTCTTTTCTTTTTTCTGTTGCCATCATCCGTGGTGCCGAGTTGCCGACACCAGCGATAACTGCGGCATGACGACGTCGGAGCCAACGATGAAGAATGAGCAACGAGAGAATGGGCAATGAAATGGGGATCGTTACAAAGTGCGACCGCTTCAGGCTGCAAATCCACCGACCTTCTCCGGCAATATCTCTAAGGGTGTGTGTCGTTCCGAAATGCTGTCTTATCCTCAAAACTTATTCGCCTATGGACGCTTGAATGAACACCTTACCATGCGTTTATTTAAAGTATGCATACAATAATGCCACAACTAACATATAGAAAGTTCCCCTTGACACCGGCCCATTATGAACGACGGCTTCGTACGGATCCCGAATCATCGACAAGCTTTTGTTTTGACTTGGTCAGCGTTCCAATTTTTCGATGATGCTTTTACCTGCAGACGGTATTTCGCGAAACGCTCGATTTCGTAAGGTAAGCCATTGAGTTTTAAGCAAAAATTACTATAGGAAGCTCTGATGTTAGTATCTACGGAAGCTGCAAGTATGGATGTTAAGCCAATAAGCAAATGATGATAGGCTGTACACATGGATTTGCCTAAACGTCATCCTTGTGGCTTCAAACGGCTCTGTGACTTTGGCAGCGTGTCGTGTCATAAATGGAATAATCTTAATAACTACGCACGTGCCCAGGGACTTACTGCCTTGCTGTGTTTAGAAAATTATCAGTGCTTGGAAACTTAAGAAGGTTAAGCGCTACAAAGACCGTCCCGAGAACGTTCGAAGGCACAAGCACGACGATTACGCAAATTCATGTACTAACCAGAATTGCAACAGTGGCTAAACGAATGTAGCTCCAGAGTTGCCTCTCGTTGCACGAAACCGTAAGAGACACTAAAGGGAATGACTGAATCAGTCTATATCGATAAAGTATTCTTGAAGCGTCAATAGGCTGATTATCAGAAGAGGAAATGACAGTAAATGTTTCTTTTTCTTTTCTTTTTTCCTTTTTATTTTGATTTCGCGCCAAAACCTCCGAACCGGCAGGTCAGTGTAACGACACGGGTTGCAAGGCATTCTTTCTCATTTCCGACATTGCGGTTCTGCGCTAGTCCTTCCTTCACCTTCCTAAGTTCAATCTCGGCTTATCTAGAATACAACTCGATCCATTTTTTTTTGAGCGATAAAAGCATTTGACTAGGCTCGAACAGACGGCGGCAAAAATTCGTGACGTCACGGCTAGCTGTTGCGGGAATTTCAAGGCGGCGGCGCCACGTGTGCGTCGTTCTCGCTTCTTTTTCGGCGTGCCGAGCGTATTCCCGCGGCGGTAACGCGAAATGGCATTTTGATAACGCGAAGTGGTAACTTACCTACGCAAGCTGAAACCACTGCTCTCTTTAGTATCCATGTAAGCGTCTACACTCATTTTTTTTTTTTCTAATTTTGCCAGACAGAAGGACGTAGAGGAGCTCCAGCGCCGGCCACACCCAACTGCTAGAAAGCAGCGAGGCAGGCGTTGGCACGGTCTCTAGCGCGGCCGAAGGCATCATCGCCGAAAAAATGTGCGCGCCACCACTGCCATACGAAACCAACGAAAGGGCGAAGGCCGCGTGCGAATCTCGGACGAAATGCGCGCACAAGGCAGAACCCTTGTCCCGCCATGGAGGGGGTTCATCGGCCCGCAGAGGGAGCGCTGCCACAGAGGGCGCTTCGCGGAGGCTCGCGCTGCGAAGCGGAGGGGCCGCACGAGCCCGCAAAACTTAGCGAAACTCCCCCCCCCCCCCCCCCCCCCCCCCCGCCTTCATCTAGCGGCGGCTCTCAGCTGCACGAAGGCGGTATGAAATAATATCGAGGCCACTAGGATAAATATCGCCGCGCGCTTGCGCGCTGTTTTAACGTTTGACCGCTGGTCGCCTTTACCCAATCGCCGCTGCAGCTGCTGACGACGCTTTCGCGCAAGCTGGGCCCTGTGGTGCCGCAGAATATTTCGTTGCCGTCACTCGTACAGCGAGCGCTCATCGTGACCAGCTTGTACGGATGTGGCGAACGCTGTGGTAAACGTTCTGAAACCAACGGGAGCGCCACCGACTGCTTTATGGAACGTGTTAGTGTTTTAAACGCCGACCGGAATGGAGCAGTACGATTCGATTCCGTGAACGCCAGCTGTGCTCGCCGCTGTCGATTAACACTTTTGCATTTGTCGCTTTTTGACTCCCGCGCGTAAGATCACCCTGTGAAAAGTTGGGTCGTTCCCGTATTTTTCGTTCCTGCCAGTGTTTCGGCCCGCGCACCATGACGATGCGCATCGATTTTGACAGCCCTCGCCAACGCGAAGCCACACTATAAATATGCTCACACCCGTAAGGGTGTTGTCGCATGGTAGGGCCTTACAAAAAAATTATAGAGGCCGACCACGGAGCTCTAACTTGACGTGTAATGAGAGAAGGTGCACTTCAAAACTACGTAATTATTCTGACAGCCTTGGGTGCACAGAAATATCGGACAAGAGAATTTCACAGGGAGAGATATGAAACTTTCTCTTTACCCCTTTCTCTTTTCAAGTACGTCCAACGCCATCAGCATAGTACGACGGAAATGACCGTGCCAGTTGAGCAATTTGGCGAAGTATATAGGAGATGGGTGGCTTGCTTTATCTGACCTACACGTCTTGCTCGCAGGCAATCTAGCAGTATATGTATAGTGCTAAGCAGAACGGGCGTTCGCGCTGGACAAGCCAGTCTCGACCGGGCAACCCCTTATTTAGCGGGGGAGCTGCCTTATTCCACAAGTGAAGGTCCGCAAGTCGAATACCCACTCGTGTAGGCGTGATGTCCTCCCCGCTAATACATCTGACGACTTTGAAGAGGACGTTCGAATACGTCCATTCACTGCAAACAAATATACGGAGATATAGAGTCGACATGGCTCTGACCATACCGACTTACATAGTTTTGAAACGCCACCGCGCTCATCGAGAAATGATCGATCGAAATGTTCGTATCAACCGAGAGAAGCGTTTCCGGATTATTAAGACACGAACCTGTAGACCTAACGTGCCAGGAGACTACGCTGGGGACGAACGTACGAATCCGTGTGGAGCGGTGAAGTCGTTCCTGCAGAACCCTGCTTTCTTTAATTTAACGGCAGAACGTTCACTTATGCGGGAGAGAATGAAGACCAAGCTTCTCTTTTCTCTCCCTCTCTCTTTATCTCCCTTTAATTTTGCACCCAATCCCCAGCGCCGGTAGGAAGGCCACTGGGACGTTACGTTTTCCAAGTATCTTTCGTGGCAATGGAGCTTTCTTAGCGCAGGAAATGTTCTCTAGAATGATTCCTTTGTCACTTCAAAATGTACCGTGGTTCTTCAAAGATAAACAATTAACTAGTGCGGAGAGGACGCTGTAAAAGCTTGTGCAGAAATATTCGGGCAGCGTCATCCCCCGTCGTCTTTCGTTTTTTCTTTGGCCTGACAAGCCTCACTCGTGGTAAAACTGGTGCACTACCACAGAAAACTAGTGCCAGCACAGAATACTAGTACAGAATGAGGCAACATTCCCGTTTAGTGTCTCTTTAAAACGCAGTGACCATATATCGTCCGTGGAGCCGGGTGATAAAGCTTGAACTACGTAGAAAGCCTAGTTTTAGACAGCATATGTATAGGGTGAGCCTTCGCTTACAATTTTTACGCTTAAAACGCAAGTTGATGCGTCAGGAAAAGCTCTCGAAATGCAACTTTTTTTTTAATGCCGAAGCTCTCAAAAACGCCGCCACTATTGCTCGCCAGAAATTACGCAGAACCCGGAAGGCCGAGAAAAAAGCGCAACGCCTGGGCACGGCCTCCGAGATCGCGCGGTTCCAGTGGCGCTTTAGATTTCGGATGCCGTATGTTCTGGAATTTGCGTCACACTTCGTGCCCGCGTCGTCTGCTTAGGTGCTCTCATAAATTCTGCTAATGGAAAAATTAGACAATTACCAGCGCTATAGCTTTCCCGAGGTTTATACAGTGGTATATATGCTACTCATTTTATTTTTAACAAGCAGAGTGAAAGTAAAATTTCGTTGTATTTGGCTTTCTAAGGCAACTGCAACGAAATTTTTACTTTCGCTAAGCACAGTGCGAAATGATGCGAGGCCCGATATCGGCTATCGGGGCAGGCAATCTTGAGCGAAAGAAAGTGACGTGTTAAACATCACCGGCCGAGAAGCGTGTACAGCGTCAAATCACACGATCGGCGCATTTCGAGGGCGCGTTCCGAAAGGTTAAAGAGCAGGAGGATAGCGTGAAGGAAAGAAAGACCCCATAACACACAATTCTGCGTACCTTTCGCGCTCCTACACGGTATAGTCTTAAGTGACGGCATCAGTCTCTCCTTACAACCGAACGTTCATCCTTACCTGTCAAACGCAAAATAAAGGAGCTCACCGACGAGGCCTTATCTAGGCCCATCCGGACATTCAAACTGCCGAAGGCACACCGACCACTTTATGCGTGTGTGTCTGTCTCTGCGTGTCTTCTGCGTCACTGAAACGAAAAACTATAACTAACCGAACCGAAAGTCGCACAAGGCGAGGCGCGGGGTGCCGAAAACGTTAAGGCGCTGTGACCGCCACTAAAGTCAAACGCCGTGGCAGCCGTGCGGCGCATTCGTTCTCCAAGACGGCCGAGCCCTAGTCAATGTCGCGTGTCGCGGTTCCCCCGAGAAAGATTGCGAGCGCCTACGGCCCCGCGGACGGGACGATGAAAAGGGGACCGGCGGTCAGGGCGCGTTGAGAGTACGAAAATCCCGAGAGATTGGGGCAGCTGCTTCGCCGGATCACGGCCATTTCTCCCTCTCTCTTTCAGATCCGATCGGGCCTCGCGAAAGACGGACGACCCGCGGGTCCCTAACGAGCGGCCATTTCGCAAAGAGCACGGCAGATAGCGAAACACTAAAGGCGCCAATACACTTCGACGTGACCCGACGCGCGCGCGCGCGGTGGTTGCGCTACGTCACGCCACGTCGGCTACACCGCGCCAGGCATATGTCCGTCCCCCTACAGTACAACGCCGCGCAGCTGCCGCAGCTGGAGTAGCGCATGCGCAGAACAACGCGCCCCTCCGTGCCGCCTGTCGGGGAACTTCCAAACAAATCTTTTCGCGCGATCGCCACTGCGGACCGGACTGTTGCTCGGTGATGGCACGGACGCAGACACATTTCGCAAGACGAAACATTATTCTCGCTTTGTTGGTGCGTCGCCTGCGTCGCAAGAGGAATAGGTCTCTCTACATAAGGGATATATTTGACAAGCGTCCAGAGTGTGGAGAGTACCACCACCTAGTACAGGAGCTGCGGAACTGTGATCCTGAATACCATTTCAAGTATTTCAGGTAAATGACAACGTTGCTTCTTTCGGAATTGTGTAGCTCCAGCTCGGTTAAATATAGTATGCGTAACTTTCATGCATTTGTCGCACGCAGGATGACAAAGGCATCGTTTGACAAGCTGCTGAGCCTTGTTTACCGCAGGCTTGTTCATCCTCCTACTCACAGGAGACCCATCTCACCGGCAGAAAGGCTCGCGGTGACATTGAGGTAAAATATATGTTGATCATATTTCCTAGAATTTAGCCAATGCGGCCTCGTGCATCCATGTGTACTGTAGCTTTAGAAAATTTTTGGTAACATGTCGCAACAATTAATTCCCGAAAATATGCTTTTTTTTTGTTCGTGTTCCCAACTTTTCGTAATTTCAGAAATACGGTACCCACGTATTCACCTCCCTCAACTTCCCCATGCATGAGATTAAAGAAAATACTGGCTCGTGTTAAGTTTTCTTGTTTTTTTAAGTGATCGCTTATATTTCCGAAAATTTTCGCCGCGTATAATAGTGCTTGCTAGGTTATGCTTATACTGAGTCACCGACGAGCCATTCTTGCTACTATTCGTGGCCCTATGGTGTCTGTAAAACGCGATGCAGGCATTAACGAATAGAATTATGCTGATAACAATTTGGTTCAGTGTAAACATATATGTCGAAATATTGGAACCATAATTTTACGGACTGCTCTTTCAACATCTTTGCAGATTTTTGGCCACAGGAGGGTCCATGGAGGACATTGCATTGAGCTACCGAATGCATGCATCTACTGTAGCTAGCGTACTGAAGGAGACATTACCAGCGATCTGGGACTGCTTGAGGCCCCTGGTACTCGCACGCCCAAGCACACAGAGGTGGCGCGACATAGCAGAGGAATACTATGACAAATGGGATTTTCCAGACACAATAGGGAGCATTGACGGCAAGCATTTTGCGATCAAATGTCCTAACAAGAGCGGCTCAGACTTCTACAATTACAAGGGTTTCTATTCGCTAATTATGCTGGCTATAGCAGACGCCAACTATAGATTTATAATGGTGGACATCGGAGCCCAAGGCCGATATTCAGACGCCTCTTTTTTTAAGAGGAGTCCCCTCCAGGCACTATTTGAAGAGGGTGCTCTGGGGCTGCCTTCAAATATTTCGAAGTGGCCACCTTGTTTGGTTGGCGATGCAGCCTTCCCTCTGCGGACTTACCTGATGCGGCCCTACCCTGGGAGGAAGCTGGATGATAGAAAAAAGGTTTTCAATTACCGCTTGTCGAGGGCACGCAGGTGCATTGAAAATGCTTTCGGCATTCTAGTCTCCCGTTGGCGGGTGTTTCTTGGAACGGTGGAAGGCGCACCAGAGCTCCTCAACAACATGATTCAGGCTGCCGTGTGTTTGCACAATTTTCTTATGGCAGACGCTGCCTACTGCCCTGATCAGTACAGCGACACGCTGTGCGGCGAGACGGTGTCTGACGGAGAATGGCGCCGCACTGTCACTGAAATTGGCACAAGGACAGTGCCGTCAAACAACCGCCCCACTTCAGCTGCCATGGCAATGAGGGACGAATTAGCAGACTATTTTATGTCTGCAGAAGGCTCACTGCCGTGGCAGCTGAAGGTTGTCAGGCGATGCTAAAATATCCTGTAAATATGCATGCATAGTTTGTACATGTTCTCTTTATTCCTAGCAGAACACTGTTCGAGTGCTGTGTTTTGTAAGACTGTATTATATGTAATATTTTTTGTTATTTTTCCCGCATTTCTCTTATGTTTAGCACTGCCTTACAAGCTGATTTTTTGTAGCTTATTGATTGCTGTTTGTTTATGTATTTTAACTACGTGCACATTTCGCTGGTTTTATACGCATGCAATCCACTGCTTCTTATGTTACCAAGAATTGTATTTTTCATTCTTTTTCTGAGTAATGTTATTTTTTCTTCATTCAGTTGTATTTGTAACTCTTCTTCAAGCGCGTTATTACTGCAAGCATTTTTGGCTCTTATGTGTTTTTTCTGTGGTGCTCCCCTTATTAAAGTACCTTGAAATAAACAAGTAAAGCGTTCACTTTTTTTCGTCTTTGAACTAATCCAATCCCCCTCCTCTACGTTGGGCTGCGAGTATCGTCCCCTCATGTCCTCCTCTTCCCACCTGCAAGCTGCGAGAATGTTTCCATGAAGCCATGGCTCAGTACTGGCGGCCCTGCCAGTACTGAGAAAACTGTCTCCCATGCAGCTGTGTGCCGGTTCGCTTGAAATCCAAACACCATAATTGGGACCCCATGTCGATCGCACATAAAAGCATACATTAAAACTTCTTTCTGGGCGAGTTGGTGCATACTTGACATGAAAACTGTTTACAGCGCAAACACATGCAACCACAAAGTATAAGGGACAGGACACAAGCGCTGACTGTCAACTAACTTTTATTAACGGAAGACGGGTGCCTTATATAAGGGGAAAGGCAGAAGTGAAGGGGGAAGGGAGTGATACAATCGGGGAAAATGACGATGCGCATCGATGAACGAACGTGCCAGCATTCAACGCATTCAGGCACGAAGAAACAAGAAAACGAAAAAAAAGAAAACGAAAAAAAGTAGACAAACACTAACAAAAGGCGAGGGATACTAAGATACAATGAAATCAGTAAGCAGCCGCTTCCAAAAAATTAAGCTCTGCCGCAAAAAGCGATACAGAAGGGGTGCTTACGCACTTGCTTAATACGCAGAGCTTAATTTTTTGGAAGCGGCTGCTTACTGATTTCATTGTATCTTAGTATCCCTCGCCTTTTGTTAGTGTTTGTCTACTTTTTTTCGTTTTCTTGTTTCTTCGTGCCTGAATGCGTTGAATGCTGGCACGTTCGTTCATCGATGCGCATCGTCATTTTCCCCGATTGTATCACTCCCTTCCCCCTTCACTTCTGCCTTTCCCCTTATATAAGGCACCCGTCTTCCGTTAATAAAAGTTAGTTGACAGTCAGCGCTTGTGTCCTGTCCCTTATACTTTGTGGTTGCATGTGTTTGCGCTGTAAACAGTTTTCATGACATAAAAGCATACATCGGTCGTAGCCGGCCAAGTTACCGCCGTTTTCACGTGCATTCTCAGAAGACGCACGCGGGTACCAAACATAAACCGGCTGGGCAGTGTCGCGTCGCCCAATTTCCGGGACCGAAAAGGTCGAAGGGATATTTGGAAAGCGCCCCTACCTTTCAATTTCACGCTCGCCTACTCTTTTGCTCCGAGCGAGCGTGCAGATCTTGTTATGTTTGTGCCTTGCGATTTGCCTGAAGGGAGGCCAGTGCTGTGGTGTGTCGACCGTGGAGGCAGCATTCATCCCCACATGGTGCCCGCTTCGGGCACATGACGACAAAGTGCACGGCTTGGGTGTCCTCGCGGCTGCACGGCGTCAACGACGGAAGCGGCCGCCGGCTCACGGACTGCTATTCGGCCCCTCCTCGTGCGGGCAGCAATGCACCCTCCCCCCCCCCCCCTCCTTTGTGCGGCGGCGCCCAGGGGCAACCCTTTTACCGACCACCCAAGGACTATGTTTCGACACCTTGCCTTGCAGATTGTTCCGTTGTCCTATGCCGGGCCATTGAACTTGCCCGGCGCACCATACCGCCGACCGCCAGATTGGCCTGACGGCGCAGCGCGGTGCCTGGAGGCGCCGGCCATTGGAAGCGGCGTTGGGACCACAGAGCCTGCCCGGACCCTCTCTCTCTCTACCTTGTTCGTCCTGGGGAATCTGGGGACGGGAATGTGTTATTTAAGCAGCTTGGAGCTGCTCAGTTGGTCTCTCCTGATAACCACGCCAACTTGTACATACTGTATAAAGAATTCTTCGCCGAGAAAGCTCTCCTCGTCTCTGACTCTGCGTGAAGTGGGGTCCAGACCTCCTGCCGGCCACGCAAACCTCGGCACACGCAACAATCTAGTGCCTTTTCTACGGCGAAGCCATTAATCCGTTTTCTTTGCACGCGTGGCTGTTTCCCGCGTCCCCTCTTCGCGGAACCCACATGCGTGCTTCGTTTCTGGTTATTGGCCGATACAGCAGGTGCGAACTCGTCCTGCGCGCTGCTGTAGTCGCCTAAAGTGGGCCACAGCAAAGTCAAGTCCCTAATCTCAAACTGACTCCTTCTTACGTAGGATTTGCCAGCAATTAAGTGCAAATTAATGAGAAACAAGCTGTTATTTTGTTATATATAAGCCAGAAGCACGCTGTAGCCAATTTTTGAACCACGTGTCTTTTTATATCAAGTGTACATTGCAGTGGTCTGTGAGCAAATTGTTTAAAAACATGTACTGCATGCATAGATAACGCAGAGAGCATCACGTAGAAAAAATGATATTTAATGATAAGGTTCAAATGGAGTGCACAAAAAACCAAGAGCAGTTACAGTTACGTATGCAATAACATGATATATTTGTGTGCAACACAAAGGTAAAAATGCAGCAAGTGTAAACAAAAATGCAGATTCACACACACGTGTGTGTGTGTTATCTCAACTGCCAGCCCGTGTCCTCCGTTCCCTTGTCCTGGTACGTTGCATTGGAATAATCTGAACAAACTTCTGAAATGTGTAGGAAAAACACATGAGAATAACATATTTATCGTCATAGTGCAATTGAGCCTTTTGTTTGATGCCGTATGCAAACTGTTGCCTATGTATTAGACTGATGTTGAACATTTTGTACTACTGTATACGGTGCTCAATATACCTTGCGCGTGGCAAAAATGAAACTTTCTATAAGGTGCACAATGACATTAAAAATAGGTAAGAATATCTATCACATATTGTAAAATATTCCCACATTAGAAAGACCGACAAGAAATGCAAAACAAATGCACTTTCTGAAGCGTGTCATGCTGAAAATGCACAAAAAAAAAAAAAAACAGAATACCACTCTTAACGCAAGAATAAGATCTTGGATAGTAATGGATCGAATACACATCACCATGAAAGAAATGCTCACAGTAACATACTATGTAGTGCTCAACATATAATATTATATGCATAGGAACAATTGTCCGTATACTGGCACTCCAAATGTTTTATCACAGCTTTGGGTAACAGCATATCACACTTGCATCATATCACATTTGGATTCTCTGTACTGATAAACCGGCATGGAAGCTTAGCAGGTGAAGTGCCGCTCTGCGAATAAAGATGAGGGTTTGATTCCAGGCCCTATGGCCGCATTTGGATAGGGGCGAAATGCCAGAACACCTGTGTACTTTAATTTAGCGGCTTCATAGTGTATCAGAGGCAGTCAAAATTAACTCCACACTACAGTGTGCCTCATGATGACATCATGGCTTTGGAATGTAGCCAGCCATAAATTGAATTTGTATTCATCAGCTACCTTTTAATGCGATCGCATTTAGGAGATCGTTTCGCGGGAAATCCGGTGTCGGCATTGCCTATGAGCAAAAATAGCAAGCGAACAAACAAGCAAGCAAGTCTTCCATGATTTCCGAAGCCAACATAGCATATTTACGCTATCGCGTTCAACTCTTGAAAACTTCTAATTTTTAAAGTGCGGCACTACTTACAGAGAAAAAATATCACAGAATTATCACAAGCAAAGTTTAATTAATGCTGATGGTTTGCACATTGTCTTCGTCCTCCATTTGTGCAATTAGTGCCATTATCTGGGCTTTGCATTTCAGTGCCACCTTACGGGGCATCTTGTCCAGGCTGAGGCCGATAGATACTCCAAATGCCTCATTTTCTGACATCTGGCTGTCAAGTCTAGACAACAGCTGCTCTTCAAAGTGGTCATTTTTTTTCACTTTCTTGTGCTTCGCTGCAGCCTCGTGTTTACCGGCTACCGACGGTCGTTCTGCCAATGCCGGCGTTGCTGGCATTGGCAGCTCCTGTGGGGAGGATTCCTCGAAACTTTCAACGCCTGAGGGTGATGGCGGCGTATTGGTCATAGATGCGAAGATGGTCTCGGTGGTCTCGCCATCATCACAAGTGGCTGGCTCCAGGCTGCATGTCGTCCTGCAGAGAAAAAGTCTACATTGTTGCAAGGGGAAGCAGGTGCACGACTGTAAACTAAAGACATGCTTCTGTCCCCTTTACATTTGGATTTATCGCTCGCTCAGAATGCCGAAGGATTTTTTGGGCCAATAAATACCGCTCTACTCACTTTTAAAAGAAAGCGGGTTTAAGAAGTCGCGTGCAAGTCATAGACGCCGTCCACACGCGGATAAGTCCATTGAGACCGAAAACCTAGTCGAACTACACAGTGTTCATTTGATATTTCGTGCAAGGATTAAAGGGACAGTTGTATAGTACCCTGAACAGTCTGTGGAGGAAGAAATAAATGGCCGCAGGAGGAGGCAAGCACAACAAACTTGTATATCTTAAGTGAACACGCACACAAGATGTTAATGATGAGCACTCGGAAAACGCAAAACGAATCACGATCGCGGAAAGGGCCCAGCAAACTCCGTCTGCTTCACTGCATGACATAATTGTCGTGAGCAACAAACCAAGTCATCAAAACATAGTAATCTAAGTGAACGCAATACTAAGCAGGTATGAATGTGATCACTTCGAAAATGCATAACTTACTTCCTCGGACGGCCGCAATGTTTGTAAAAGGCCATGGACTCCGTGAATTCCCAGGCCCGCCGAGACACATAGCCGCTGCCACTCCTTTTTGTAGCTTCAATGGCTTTCAACTCACGGGTATATCGGTCCCTGAGCCGCTTCCATAATTTCAGGCACTCTTCGACTGAAACAGGGAAAACAAGACAAACAAACAGGCGCTGAGTGTATAGCATGTCCGGAGACGTATACACACACGTGCGAAGCATTTACGCACCTGTCAAGAGGCCGGAGTACACGCGTATCTGCTCCCACGCGTTGTTTTTCCGCTCTGCATCCCGGTAATCCATCCTTTTCGTGTCGTAGACGCACGGGTGTTGCTGGACGGCGTCCAGAAACCTTTCAATTTCGGAGCCGCACAGGTCGGGCACGCTGTCTTGGGAAGAGGCCATCTCGTTCTGGCTCAGCCGGCGAGATGGCTCAGCCCGGTGAGGTAAAGAGTCTCTACCTCGACGAGAGAGGGCGCTAGGCGCTAACTTGCTCGGCGCGGTCGGCGCGAAATGCAGTCGGTTGCATTCGGCGCCGGACGACGTCCGAGCGCGCTGGATGCCGCCGGTCACGTCGGCGCCGGATGCCGCCGGACTGTAGAGGGTCGTGTTTTCGCCAACGTAACGTCGCCATGACGCGCGCGCGCGCGCGCGCGCGTTACGTCGGAGTGTATTGGCGCCTTAAGAAGGTGGGACGGGCGGAGGGGGGATTTCGGAGACGTCGACGGTGCGGGAGCGAAGAGGCCCGGGAGAACGCGGGCCTGCCTGTCCGTCGTCCGCCGGTTGCGCAAACGCGGCAGCCGCGCAATGTTAGCAAGTGCTTATGAGCCTCTCTCGCGGGGACCGAGAGATAAGATGGAGATCGTGATGCAGTATGATCTATGGTGCTCGAACGCGATTACGACGTCAGCCCCGGTTCTCGCGGACCGGGAAAGAGAACAAGGTGGAAAGGGGAGGGAAAAGGCAGACCGCGTCGTCTCGCCCGCTCCTCCGACCGAGCCAGTTTTCCAGCCGACCGCGCGGAAAGAACGCATGGCTTCGACCTCTCCCTCTCCTCCGTCGCTTACGCCGACCGAAGGCCTTATTTCCCCCTCCACCGATCGCCCGGCGATCCACGAGCGTCCGCCAATCGTCCAGTCCGGTCAAGAGGCGCCGGCCACAGCCGTGGGACGCCTCAGCGCGTTCGCCTCGCCGAAGTGGACGAACGATGTATCTCTCTAGGATGACCTCTCTCTCTCTCTCTCTCTCTCGTCACCCTCAACCCCCTTACTAACCCGCACTGACCGCCGTCGGCTACGCCGAGATGAACGCGATGAGAGAAGACACGCGCCAGTTGCCGCGTCGAAACGATGAACCGCTCCCCTCTGTCAAAGCGCGCCGCGATATCGGCAAAGAAATGTTAACAGAGTAGCCCCGTCACGGAGTGCGGCAAGTGGAACCAGTAAGGGAAGACGTCGGGGAGGCTTGAATCAAACAGGAGAGGAAGGAATGACCCCTTAAGCATTAAAAAGAAGAAGAAAAAAGAAACGTAGCGAGCCCTGCTCGGTTTCGAAGTTTAAGGAAGTATCGGCGCACCAAAGGTCCCTCGCTTATTTGAGTATCTCCTATTATGAAACCCAGAGAAGAATCAAGCGCACCACAACATCGCCGATGTTGATCGGCCCGGCACTTTCGTGTACACAAGAGACAACGCGACCGTCACGTCAACGCTATAGTCACGTGGGAGGTAGCGTCCGTTGCAGGGAAACAATTTCTGTTACACGATTACCGTGGTTAGCTGAATTCAAGCACAGTTTTAAAAAAAAATGCAGCGATGATGGGGATGCGGCCACCGCGGCTAAGAGTCGAACCCGAGACATCGTGTTCAGCAGCAGAACGCCCAAACCACTGAACTGCCACTGCGAGTGCTTGACAATTTGTTCGAGGTTTGGGGCCCACACACCGTCTCTGAAAGCAGTGGTTTCTGGGTCTGCACTCAGAGGCCGCAACAGTCAACTTTGTAGCAGACGATGACGACGATGTGTGCATCGCATAAGGGTTCTTGAGAGATTTCTTTGCGTTAACTCATTTTATCGAAATTCTTAACAATATTTTCATTATACTTCTAAACTACAGTTCTATAGTCCCATGCTCCACTATTCAAATCTAGTTTTGCTTTCTATAGTCCCACGCTCCACTATTCAAATCTAGTTTCGTTTTACGGCAAACCGCCTACTTCTTGGCCAATACCCCCTAGTGGGCATGCGCCACTGTTTAGGGTACAAGACAAGACAAGATGGCGGCGTCCACTGCAAGAGCCTACTGCCGGTCGTAGTAAATTAGTTCAGAGCCACAGTATAACCACTGGTCTGGTGCTTTCGCATCTTTTTCTTTCTCTCTTTTTTTATTGCAACAGGGACCGGATTAACTGAATATCCAATGTTCCCGCCTAACACTTCTCTCTTTAGTCATTCGCTGCATACAGCGCATTCGGCTAGGCGTTTGAGGACGCCACGTGAAGGCTAAACAGAAGACACAAAACGAGAATGTTTAACAGGTAGACAAGCAAAGAAAGAAAAAAAAGAAGACTGCTGAAGCACAGAACATGCGCTGCGCGCAATTTCTGTCCACCATATTTCACGGAGAAAAATAACGCCTTCAAAGCGAGTCAGAGAGACTACCGATTACACCGATAATACGAATAAATAGGCGTCTACGTATCATACGTCTCGCAGTGTTTAATTTCCGGATATGATCGCGGGGACAGAAAAACGCCAGAGGGCGCGTATGCACTGTTCTTTGAACTATCCACGCTACAGATCGGACGATTTTCGGGGCAAGGGCAAGCTCCTGCTGCGCCAGGCGTCGGTGAAAGGGAAAGAGAGATCGGAGACAGAGATTAGGAAAAACCGGCAACCAAGGCTTCGGGACACCAGAAAGATGCTGCCCTTTCGCCGTTTTGGCGATAACGTCGCGCGGGGCAGCGTGCTGGCAGGCAAGCCGTCACCGGCACGTAGTAGAAATCCCGCAGCAGACGACGTGCGTCGATATCGGGAGTGACACCTTGAAAAGGCTGAGCCGACGATGCAGACGGCAGAAGCGCGAGCGGATGGGGAAGGGGAGTTATCGTGGCTGCCATTGGCCCCGCCGATGAGTGCCGACAATGCGATTGGTTCACGGCGCTCCAAGAGCAGTAAAAAAGCGAGGGAGAAAAAAAAAACTGAAGCGGGACGGGGTGGCGGCCAGTGGAAGGCTTTTAACGCAGTTACGTGCACAGAAGGGCTTAGGCACCAGCCAATCAGCGGATAGACGAAATAAACAGCCAATAAAAAAAAGTGTTCCACTGTGCTGCCCACCTTTATTCGTTTTGTCCCGTCTGCTTCGGTCTCTTTGTTTTTTTTTTCTCGAGAAAACTCAATGAGCGATGATAGCTTTCTAACGTCACGTACTGCTGGTGTCATAAAAGCCAACACGCGCATGAGGAGAGCGCGGAGCTACGCTAGGAACGGTGACGTTATCTCCGCTGCACGTAACTATACGGCGGAACTCAATCTCGCAGCCACACCGCCAGGGCTCTCACTCTTTATCAGAGCCGGCGTGCCTGCCTCGCCTGGTTGTCGCAGTCACGTAGCTAATGGTGATTCGTTGCGAGAAACGTCGATACAAATCGAATTATATGTCTAGCGTTCCAGCCGTATCGCGCTTACAAAAGGCCAGTCGGCATTCTGTACCACGCGCTCGGCTTTGGATTAAGTCATTACGGCCGACTGGCGACGACAGCGACGATCGCTGGGACGAGGAGATCGAGTCGCCGACGTATTATTCTCTGCGGTGATTGTAGAGGCCCGAGCAGAGGTTTAGATGGCGCTTAAAGATGGCGGAAGCCAGCGGATCGACCAGCCGATTTGCGCTCGAGCCGCTCGCCTACCGCACGCGTGCGGTCGTGCGAAGAACTGCACATGTCGCATAACTTTCGCCTTTACACCACACGTGCGGACTCTGTATAAACCGAAATTTGTGCACCAGTGCGCGACACGTGCAATTTTTCGCAACGACCGCACGCGCGCGGTAGGCGGGCGGTGCGGCTTGATCGCAAATCGGTCCTTAGAAGGACCAGTCGCACGCCCGGCGACTTTCATTGCCGCGAGGCATGAAATCTCTGGACACAATTCTCGGCATTGCCGATGAAGGTCCGGCAATTTCGCCAGTAGTAGTAGTAGTAGTAGTAGTAGTAGTAGTAGTAGTAGTAGTAGTAGTAGTAGTAGTAGTAACGGGGTGTTCCGAATTCACTATTTCACGAGAGTCGAAGTCATTTGCCGCCGCTGATTGCATGCAGACGCAATGGTAACCGATGAACGCTTCAGGAGCAGGCTGTGAATTGGAGAGGCAGTGCAAGACGGTGCAGAACAACGATGGAATGAACACGTAGAAGACATGTTTTCAATCCGGTTATCATTTTTACGAGGAACGTCGTGGTGGGGAACTCCGGATTTCAAAAAAAAAATTACTGGAGGGAACTGTGGCGCGAGTGTCTCTGGTAGACGCAGGCATGGCGGATAAGCCGGCACATGAATGATGATTAGGTACATGAACTAGCCTCAGCTTCGTCCTTACGGCTTCGGACGGCTTTGCAAAATGCTATATTTAACGAAATTTTGCGGTATAACTGCAATCATGCACAATAAACCTGCATGCGCACATTTTTGTTGCCTTTTTCATTGAGGAATGCAGAACTGATTCGTAATTTAAGCCGATAAAGACAGGCAACGCAGTAGTAAATAAAGCCGCAAGAACGTTTGAAGCGCGGACAAATCCATATGCTAAACCAATTCCCGTGGTTGCTGAACTGTCGCAGCGCCACATTTCCCTCTGGTAATTTTAACAGGAAACTCAATGGCAACTGCAAAGCTGGTAGCGACGACATTTTGTAACGTTTTGTCCAACTACAATGCGAACTACAATGCGTTCGGAAAAAAAAAAACATTGTCGCGTGAGGCTTATCGCTGAAGGAAAATCATCAAAAAGAGGGAAACGTTAACGATCATGTCGCTAGCAACGCCTTTCATCAGCAGTCAAATAGGATACGGCTAATCACAGCAGCATGAGATTTGTGCGTTCTGTAGTTAGGCTCCGCGTCGTCACACGATGGCGCCACCACCGCGGCTACTCACGTCTACGTCTTAGCTCTCCCCGCATTTTATTTATTAGAGGGTTTTAACAGTGCCGTAATACGGTACGGTAAGTGCGGTATACGGTACGGTATTACCGTTCCCTACTAACTTACCGCGATGACCGAAGACGTTTTAGCTGCGTGTGCCGCCCAATGCGTATACGATAATGTGATAATGATGACAGCGGCTAACATTGGGGCTTTGCAGAATACAATAACTATGCGCTGAGCGCGAAATATTCATTTTGACGAATACTAGAAAGCTTTAGCTTGTCTATACACGCATAATTATTTACAAAAGTTCTTAGCTACGGCAAACGTAGACGCCAGTCACAAGGCCAGCAGCGACGTCATGTGACACTTCGTCCTGCAACACGTGAAACCTCTTGATACATAAGTGTTCTGATCTAATCAATACATAAAAAAAAGGTTTGTTGCTTGTAAATTGCACCGCTGCTGACACTTTACACCAGCAGACAAGTAAAATATAGTTACTGCAATAAAAATTCGGCGTCCCCTCTAAGTAAGCTCTGCATCACTAGATGGCGCCACCAACCTGATTCTTTTTATGCCACTGTTTACTTGTTACTTCGTCGCGCCGCAGAAAGTGATTTAAAGTGAACTCTTGCTTTGGTCTTATCATGGTAAAAAAAAGCGTGCGAGACGTGGTCATGCACGACGTGGACTCTGTGGCCGACGCCAGTTTCTCACTGTTTTGGCTTGGTGCGGCTCGGCTCGCAAAACACGGTGCGAGCCTAGCCTCACCGACTCCTTACCGCCTAGTATGCCGTACGGAAAGTCTTTCCGTACGGTAAAGTGCGCGCATGCGCAGTCCTCGACCGGTACGGTATTACCGCACTTACCGTCCGGTAACTTGGCACTGCTAAAACTCTCTATTAACTTTTTTTGGAGGGTAAACGTGAGCGGCCGGATTGGTGGCACAGACGACAGAGCTATCACCAAGGGGTGCGGGGGCTGCCCGCAAACACAGTGGTGCTAGCGCGCAGCGTTGGCGGGTACCGGTAACTGATATCGGCTGGCGCGGCGTCGCCTCCAATGACGTTGCAACCCTGCAACGGTACTGTTAATGCAGCGCGTGCTATTCCCGTGTATGCTCCACATCGGGAAACACTTTAGGACTACATGGTTACAAGTACCAGCTCCAAATTCAAACGTGCAAATCAGCTCAGTTTCCTTGCAAGAAACGGGTGGTACGGTCACACGTTCACAGATGGCGTCACGGGAGTCGATGCAAGGGAGCGTGGAGTCTGGGAACGCGCACAAAAAAGGACAAGCGTCTCTCTCTCTCTCTCTCTCTCTCTCTATATATATATATATATATATATATATATATATATATATATATATATATAAACTCGCGGGCAACTTTGTGTGGCAATGAAGAGAAATCTGTGGGCGCGTGGCTGCTGCACAAGTGTTACCGCGCCCAGTAGTCCGCCAGCGTTTCACAGTGCTTTTAGTTACTCGGAACAGATGCTGAATGTGCTGAATCGACGCAGCTTCCACGTGCGACGGTTTCGCGTTTGCCCAGGTGCGGAAGGGAAAAGCCGCAAAATAAGTAAACTTTCGCATTCAGTGGTGTGTTTCGTCTTATTTCGCTGTTCCTAATAAGGGTGTTTATGCTTTCTCTTCCCCAGCCTAAACTAACGTGGATGAAAAACGGGACTCTTTTCAGAAGCGCTCTCCCTTGGGCGCGCTTTGCCTCCGTAGCTTTGCCTTAATTGCCGCAGACAGTCCACGAATATAGACGTGGCTGCATAATGCAGCGGCAAATGCACCGCTATCAAATAGAATTCGCCGCATTTGTATAGATGCGCCAGACAATTACGTCAGCTACTTTCCGTGATTTATTCACGCAGACGAACATTCGATATCATCTTTTTTTTTTTTAGTCACGGCGTACGGATTTTTATACGCGGCCTCCTTTTGCCTGTTCCCTCCCCTGGTGGCAATGAAAGGGAGAAAATACGGACGTGAAACTGCGGGTACGCTAAATCTTCTGCTTACCCGATGTGGCTGCACTTTAGTCTGCAGAATATTGTCACACACGATCACTTTACACCGGAGGCACTGTCATGTTTGACAGGATGTTTCCTGGTTCGGTTTCCCGAGCTGTGGTGAAGGAATAACTATTTTTTTTTTTGTAACGCCCGCAGCGAACATTTAACTTGTGAATGTGCTTTGCGTCAGTGATTTAATTCAACTTGATTAAGAAACGCGGGATTACCCCCGCGACTCGCTGGAGAATAAATCGAAACTTATATACGTTCTCTTTATGAAACTATGAGCGTTCATTGCAATTTGCATAAACGATCACGCTAGCACCTTGATTTTTTTTAATAATATCTGCAACACCCCCTAGTAAACGTATGTAACTGATGTATCTATGGACAGTCCTTCATAATTTGTGACTGAAGGGGATATCGGCGTCCGTGGGGAACTAACTACCTGTGTCTTGGTGCGCAGTGGCAGAGTTGCCAGGTGGACCAGGAGCCAAACACGAATGGCGGCGCAGAGCGTGTGCTCCATCTCACAAGTCGTTTGCGACACTGTGGAAGCTGCAGGACTCCTTAGCCAATGGGAAGGCCGAATGCCCCTCGAGATGTGTTCATCCGCGCCGCGTCGTCTGCTCAGCGGCATACGGCTCAATTCGCGGCATACGACGTGCATGCGCAAAGTCCCTAACACGTCACGCATCGCTGTAACGTATCTTGTACCAAGAAAAACAAAAAAAAAAACATTCTGATCCTGCCATTAATCAGACAGTTACGCCTGGAACTATATTCCGCTGCGCAAGGATTTCACAGTTGTACGAGCCTCGTATCTTCGGCAGCGCTACAAGCGACTTCGAGATGGAAGTAAACCCACGCTGCGCAACCCCTTCCGGCGATGTCCGTGTGCACGCTGACGCCGCAAAGTCAGAACTACAAATGGATGTAACGTTGTTTTACAACTTTTCGTGTGCCCCTACAGACGTTTTTGATAGCACCTACGCTGCAAAGTTGATTAGTATGCGGCAAGTGTGCCGGATGAAACAGTTGCAACACACAGCCACCTGGGTCTTCTTTATTCGCGACGCTAGTATGTAACCGTGTGGTGGGTGCTCTTTCTTTCTTTTAGAAGCGAATAACTTTCTTTGCCTGTTTCGACCGTTCTCGTGGTTGGTCGACAGTTGGATGGTCATACCCGGGAAGGAAAACGTTTGTGCGCTAGTTCGTTGCGGCTATTCGCCTACAATGACAATTATCGTCGATGGATTTTTCTTAAATCATTACTGTCGGGTGAATTTTACAAATGGCTTAGCTTTTCTGAGGGCACTGAACGTGAAATAGCAAAAAAAAACGTGTTTCCGTATGTGCAGTATTTTTTTTTTTTTTTAAGTTCAGGCATGGAGTGCTGCTGCTGTCGTCCTAAATTTCCGTGTCACGGCACTCCGTAAACTAGGAATTCGCAAGCTTTCTGGCCTAGGGGGCACGCCTCCCGATCCTCTTTTCCACACCGATGTGTTGATCCACGGTCCCGCGATGGCTGTTGCGACGAATGAATCCTTATCGCGAATACTACCGGAGTGCGGAAGTGGTGGTTTCAATTGGGAGGTTCAAACTCTGATGTAAAAATCCGCCCAAGTGGGGATGCATGGAGCCGAATTTATTTTGGCCGCTCGCAGAACGCAGTTTGGGAACCCCCTGCCGCAAAGTATAGAAATAGTGTACGTGAGCACGCTAAAACCCGATTTTCTCTTGTACCGTGCTCGTCTAATTTGTCTTCAGCGTGCCTATTGTTAATGAGCGAAAAATAGTAGCGTTCCTTACGCGGCATTCGAAAACACAACTTTTGGTCGCCCCTGCTGATACGTCAATATACTTCCCTCCTGACGCGGCTATGACGCACAATGCCGTTTTGGTCAACTGCATATTAGGGAGACTTAGCTTGTCAGTAGACGCGTTACCGTTTCCGGGATACCGGGTTACCCTACCGTTGAGGTGTGCGGTAGCAACAACGCTTGGGGTAGGAGCGACATCTCGTGACACGGCGTTGAAAACCAGGGAGCACGCAAAGCTAATGCAACGCTGGTGCAAAAGCGTTGGCCAGCGACATAATCGCTAACACGCAGTCCTTCCACGAGAACACTCACACGTGCAACACAAAAAAAGTCTCAAATGTAATTCGACAAAGCGTTACAAGATGTCGCCACCAGCCCCGCTGTCCAAAGCGCCCGTGGCCCGCTAAACCGCAAAACAGCAAGAAGTTTGCGGACAAGGACCCACCTACCTTTACGCCGGACGCTACGTACGAATAACTGCGGAAGCTAACGGCATTGTTCAAGATGACGAGTTTGGCCTCGCACCGGCTATTAGAAAATGAAACGATTAACAGGTTGGTCTTCGAGCGCATTCAAAGAAGCTCGAGTTACCCATCAAAGAAGCCCATGAAATTAGTTGTAATGTATGCGGATTACCAGAGGTATTAATTACTAAGGGCCGCGATTATCACGCGTACGTTGTTTAGTTTTTTTTCTCGGTGACCGTTTTTCACCGTACTGTCACTCTTATCGATTCGACGCTCGGCGCAAGACGCATATTTCCTTACTCTACGGGCGCATACTGTATGCAATATAGCGTCACGACGTAATCGACTATTTATTTTACGTACCTAAGTACACTCTCAGTGCGACTAAAGGGAGGACGGTAGGTTCAACTCACGTTCATGATGTAGCAGCGTTGAAGAAAATACGACGCGGATTGCTGACGATGAAGCCGCGGAGGTGATTCCATTCAGATGACGTCGTCGGTACGAACGCATAATAAGAGCTACATAGCGCATAGTAAGAACTACGTAACGCATGGTAAAAGCTCCATAACGCATAGCAAGAGCTACATAACGCATAGGAAGAACTACGTAACGCATGGTAAAAGCTCCATAACGCATAGCAAGAGCTACATAACGCATAGTAAGAACTACGTAACGCATGATAAAAGCTCCATAACGCATAGTAAGAACTACGTAACGCATGGTAAAAGCTCCATAACGCACAGCAAGAGCTACATAACGCATAGTAAGAGCTACAACGCGCGACCGCCTCGCGACGCGTCGTAGCCCATATTGAGAGCATGGCTCAAGGCGATTGGTCGACGCGAGGCGAAACGTGGCTTGTGAGAACAGATCTTGTGAGAAAGTCGCATAAGGCGGGCACCGTTTCGCCCATAGGAGGGTCCAGAAAGGTCAGCAGCTGGGGATTTGATCGAAGGCACACTGGCAGTTCGAGATTATTTATTTGCACTGAACCAAGCAGAATCGTTCTGAATGACTTCTGCACATGCAAGTGTAAGAGAGTGAGGATCATAATTCGAGTTGTGATCTCTCTAGCGCTTCGTAAAGGAGCAGTTGTAAGGAAACAGTGTACGTAGAAAAAAACAATTCCGCATAAAAGAAAAAACGAGGATGCGCTTATAACTTATTTAATATGCGTATTCCATGACAGATTGTTGTCGATATATGGGCACCAAGGTATATTTATTTATAAAAACTGGCCAAATGCAATTGAAAATTATTAAGGGAATAAACGAAGGAGAAGGGCGACGTATGTCTGCGAATAATACTACGGACAATCCCTATTATATTATATATGTTGACACGTAATTCCATCGAGCACAGATAATATCGGGAAGTAATGATGTTGCTTATTTCTCGGTATAGGAAAGATTCATTGGCGAATTGTCTAATCATTGAAGAAATACAAGCGGCGATTGAGTCAATGGAGATGGATAATAATAAATGACCGAGGACAGAGCGTAGCCAGACATAGAGAGAGAGAGAAGACAACAGGTTTAAGCTGGTGAGGTTAACCAAGAAGCGAACGAAGCGCGAGTGATAACGTTCTATCAACAATGTTTCGCAGGGCTATCAAAAAGGTATCGAAAAATTTTTGTGATGATTATCGCTGTCGATACGTTTACGCAATCGCATTAGTAAAACACAGTCGGTCACTGATAGAAAACATATGTGCGCTGTCGTTGAACATACCGAAGAGAGATGTCACTAGCATCGCTTTTGCGTTTGCCTGGTCGACTCAATATCTTGCGGCATTGTAGCATTCTTTTTTATAACCAGGATAGCATGACTCGGCTACGCTAAAGTTCTGGATTAAAAGGCCTGCGACGGTACAACTCTGTGATGCTAAAGCTGTGCATCTAATCTTTTTTCTTCTTTTTTTTTTGGGGGGGGGGGGGGGCGTAGTTATTCAAGTTCGACGTGAAGCCGCAGCTGCAAGTTCGCTTATGATGTGGCCATCAGAAGGAACTGTGCTTGTAGTGCGAATCAAGTGTGCGGACTGCTTACTACACGACAGTCCAAACTTAGCATTACAGTTAAGCCACTTCGCACAACTAGGTGTCATCTTGGTGCCTCAAATTCGCAACGACAGTTGTCGCAAGAGCTAACGATTTGGAGAAATTATGAAAGTCAACTGCCCTGCAAAGCTTTTTTTTTTCCAGTCACGAACAGTCGTCCGTAGTCGAATCGGGGACTTCTTTCATTTCACGAAAAAAAATGTAACCGTCACGTTTTTGTCGTAAAAATTATTTTCCCTTCGTTTTTGCCGTTCGTCATTCGCTGACACGACGACACCAGTATGTGCCACTCGCTCAAACGAGTGGTAAAAAAACCAATATAATCAAAGAAAAATAAATTTTTTCCCATCGCTCCCTCCTTTGCAAAGTAGCACGTAGGCAAATAGTTCAACGCCGGCAAACCTCCGCGTTTCAATAAAGTGTCCCATCTCTCCCTCTAGGTTGTCGCGACCGCAAGTTTACTCCAAAATCTTGCAGACAGTATAGTAGTTCCACTCAGACATAAGAACGGAGAAGTGCGCCTTGCAATCGAAGTATGTCACGTCATTAGTGGCGGCAGCACGTGTGAAAGTCAGCAGTCGATTATCTGGAACAAAGCGTAGCTGTCGCGCCTGTACAGTTATGTTCCACGATTGCTCGCTCGCGTTTCCACGATCTGACGGGTTCGCGCCGCCTACCCTAGAGCACGCACAAATAACTTGTGCGTCTTACCGCTTTTCCGCTCGTCAGGGCGAACTTTCTTTCAGTTGACAGGCGGCGCTCTTGTTGTCCGTTTCGTTTCACGCCCGCCTTTCGGTACCGTCGGACACGCTCTCCATGCGGCTGCCCATTTGGTTCCGCGACATTTTAAGAAAGCGCGGCGCTGTTTTCTCCGTGCTTTTTGTCACTAAGCGCTGCGCACTTGGTCGCAAAAGAAGAGGATGGTTCGCAAGGCAACCGACCGCCAAACTTCTGCGAAGCGTCCATATGCCTTGGGCGCGAAACGTGTTCGTTTTGTAATTCGTAGTGCTGACTTTTGCCGGTAGTGCGAAGTGGCATGACGTCGCGAAATGCAGTCACCATTTCCAGGTAGACGCGCCGACGGCATAGCTTGTTTCGGCGATGATCAGCAGGACCCGCGTGGGGCTCCGGGGCGGAACAGCGCTACGCGAAGAGGACGTCCGATAGGTGACGCCTCTGTCCCACGACGGGGAATCCATGCAAACCAGGGCGGTTTATGCACTATAACTGCACGCGACATACACGTGTATACCGAGTGAGGGGCTGTTTTTCCGAGGCTGCGAGCCGAACCTGGAATGCGGGAGCGGCAAGCGGTACAGGCACCACAAAAACGGAGGCGATGCTCGTACTGCACTGCGGACAAGGCACTCAGTGCAGGCGTTGGCTTTACAGAGGTTTGTGCTCATCGTTAGTGTCAAGCCAGAGATATGCGCTGCTGCCGAAAGGCAATCTCCGAGGGCCGCATGCGTATTCGTATCCATGGCTCCGCAAGACCTTCGGCGAAAGCGAGCGATATGCGCCCGGGCGAAAGTATCATAGAAGAAAGTGGATTCGACGCGATACGCCGGCGTCCCGAAGCGTGTCGGATTCGCGCAGCCGCAGTTCAACCGTCGTCCCCGAGCAAAGTGTCGCGGCGGCGCAGTCATGGTTGTCGAGAAAATTGTATGTTGGTGCACCTGCAGTCATGAGATTCAGGTTATGTGATGTGCCGGGTTTGCGATGGCGATATCTACTTGACGGAAACGCACAAAGTTTAGAAACCAGCTATGCTACAGCCAAACTTTCTAAGTTTTTGCGCCTGTCGACGACGGATAGAGTGGTGTCAGAAAGCAGACACTTGGTTCGGACGACGAAAAAAATTTAATGGCACAACACGCAGTTTATTTTTATTGTCAGCAAACAAATGACTGAGACTCTCCCATTTAAGGATAGTATATACAAAACCCTTCATCCTGGACAGTACCACATAATATCCACGCTCAATTTCTCGGTAGTGAATTAGGTTGTACATTAAACTTCCACAAATACTGATCTTCTCACGAGCTAATGGTCATACTGCTCGGCTACTCGATTCTTCTGAGCTCAGGGTGTGTACAGGCGTGTACGTATCCTCTTTTGCAACAAAATACAAGCGACACCCAAATGACATTCTCAGAAGGCTCACGCCTCCAGGAAGCACGCTTGCTTACATTCGCGGTTAGTTACTTTAACGCTGACAACGGAGAAGCACAGCATGCCGTGCTTGACGTCGCTGGTTGAGGACTCGACGAGTAACTAACTGGAATCCCATCGGTATGTTTCGCGTCCTGTGCCTACTGCAGCAAGAAAGCGCGACAGATGGCTTCGTAATGACTTAATCGCTTTGCCAACGGCTGCATTCGGTTGAGGTCCCGCAAGCAGACGACTTGAAGACGCGCAAGATGCCGAGAGGCCCTCAGTGGCTTCCTGAATCGTTCGACTGGTACGACATCGACTAGATTTCAGGCCTCCAGCAGTCGAGTCCGCGCTTGTGTGGTCACTGCCGCAAGTGATCATCGCCACCGTAAACCCGTCCGCGTGTCGTGAACAAGCACGTTCGCAGCCTCAGAGAGGCGAGAGCGCAGAGATAAAAGTGGGTCCAGCGAGAAAAAATAACGCGAGCGCGTCACTCACCCAGCTGCCGGGCCATGTGGAAACGCGTGCAGCCGCGGCTCCCAGACATAGCGTCCTTCGTGCGTCCGCTGGTCCACGGGGATGGCGGCGTGCACGGCCGCGAACGCGCTGGGGAACTGCAGCGGCAGGCCCGCGGCCGCCAGGCGCGGCACGTCAGACATGGGTCGCCAGCTGCTGCCGCTGATGCATCCTCACGCGCACGACACCGCCGTCAAAGAGAGGGCTCCGAGATCAACAAGAAACGAGCACGGCGCACACGCTGTTACGAGCACTGTTGTTGGACGCCGGGGCGCGCGCTCGTCGGAGCAGGGATGCGCCGCCGGTGAAGAAGCAAGCCGGGCCCGCTCTCATAACAGCGGCCCCGGCGGACAGCAGCCGTCCGGCAGGCCCGGTCCGGCGTCTTCCATCGATGCCGTAATCCTTGTCGGGCGCGTTGGCGAGTATCCTGAAGCTAGCGCGTGGAGTTGGCGGGTACGGCGCGCGGCGGGGCGAGCGTAACCCCGCGAAAGCGTATTCGCGACGATTCCGCGCGCACACGGCAGAGATCGGCGCAGAAAACGCACGTGCACCGAGCGACAGGCAGGAGCAAATGAAGACGCCAAGGCGTTTCGGCCCGCGATGACACGCCACGGGAACGAGAGTATGCGCTCGCTCGCTCTCGCCGAGCGCGGGGCGGTTCCTCCTCTCCGCGCCGCCGCTCTCGCGCGATGGCCCGCCTCCTCACCGATGCTTTTCCTGCTCGGCCGGCGTGCTTTGCTTGGAGGCTGCTCGGTTCTTGCGGGGGGGTTGGGGGCGGCCTCCTCCTCATGTCTTTCGCCGGAGGGTGAGGAGGAGGCGCACGGGCCGCTCCTTTCCCTCGTCGCCTGTATGACTCTATCTTCGACGGCCATGTTGGGGTCCAGCGTAGCAACACACTTACCTGCGGCAGGCTGAGCTGGTCGAGTCATGGCACTTTGACGCCGCCACTCGCGAGAAATGGGCACCCTCCCTCACGGGCGAGCTGCCGGGAAGACAGCAGCAGAGCTGCGATATGCATTCCTCGGGCTCTTGCAAGAAGCGCCGTGGTGTCCCGGTGGCAGGGAATGTGACCGCAGCGTGGACAGGATGCTTCGCTTCATCGGTGGCGTTCAGTCGTAAGAATGACGAAGCGTTAACGTCTTTGTGCACGAAGCGTAAGTTGGCTTCCCGAGTCCAAACGCCAACCGACCAGCATTACGCAGTGTCGCAGGATTAGCGTTGTAGCTAGAGCGAAGAAGATGGACAGTGGTTAGATGTGTAGCGGAGTAGACTTCGCAGCGTACTGGAGGGAACAGCTCGTGACCATAGGTTAGTTAAGCACTATGAGTGTTGTCAGAAGCAGCCCAGAGCACCGTGTTACCCGCCGCGGTTGCGTAGTGGCAATAGCATTGCGCTACTGAGCACATGGTCACGTGTCCTATTGCCGACCGTATTTCGATGGGGGTAAAGTGCAAGAGCGCTTGTGTAATAAGATTTAGGCGTACGGTAAAGAATCCCAGATGGTCGAAATTATTCCTGAGCACCCCCACTACGGCGTGCGTCCCGATGAGGTCGTAGTATTGGCAGGTAAAAAACCAAATTTTTTTTTTTTAAGTTTTACCATTGTGTTCCTGTCTGCACTGCAGCAAGGAAACGTGCACCGATGCTAGTGTAAAACGTCGCCAGGGACCCACAGAACACGGTACTGTCGCGCCACAGCCTGCACTATACAGAGAGAGAGAGAGAGGATGAAGTTTAATGAAAAGGACGGCTCAGTGGCCTAAGCAGGGGTGAGGGTCAATGGTGGGGATCATACAGAAAGTGTCCCTCCTTTTACCGTAGCACGTCCAGTGCCTTTCTCAAAGGCCGAGACCTGTGGGCCTCTGTCGCGTCCCCTCTGACTAGGCCACTGGGGATCTCCGTCTGGAGAAGTACAATTCGATTCGGGTCTGCGACCCACAAACAAACATTACCGACAAGATTTGTTTCTCCCTCTTCGTTCGCACCCCCAGCGCGTCAGAAAAGTGACGGCCGACCTTCCAGCGTTGCCTCCCCGACCTTACCGAGAAGGGGAGGGGAGGGGGGGGGCTTCACAGTCGCACCACGTGCAAGTGCTACAAGAGGCACTCGTCCACCGGCGCCGCGTACGCCGACTGTGACGTGTCATCTGCATTTGAGCGCGAGAGACGCCTTCGGCCTCAACGAGCGAACTCTTCGGGGACAGCCTACGGAGGAGCCGTAGGGCCGCGGAACCGCCACCTAGAGGTCCGCGAAGTCGCACTTTGTTGGGCGCAGCTGCCCGCGAGCTTGGCGCTCTCGAACAAATTGAGAGAAAAAAAAAAGAAGCCGATCGGCGCGGCCGCTCCCGAGGACGGACGAGGCGGCCATCGCGGTGAGTGGCCTGGCGCGGCGGTGTAATTAAGTTTTCACGGGGTTTTCGAGAAGAGCGCGCGCGCGGATCGGCCCCGTGGGGTGGAGGAGAGCCGAGCAGGAGGGGCAGCGCTCGCAGAGCCCTCGGCCGTCAGCCGCACGATGGATGGCCGCTGGTGCGCTCGCGCGCGCTCGTGCACTGTGAACATAGGCGCGCTGAGCGCAGCCGGCCGGCCTGTTTCCACTGCCTTTGCCCCATCGGCTCCCCTCGCCGCCGCCGGTTGATGCGCGAGCGGGCCCGCTGCGCTGCTGTAATTGAACGCCGCGCAATCCGGCGCGGGCACGACCGAGGATCCGCGGGCGGCCCCCTTTCCCTCCTCTCGCGAGACCGGCTGCAGCAAGAGGGGGGGCACGGTGCGCTTGCTGCCCGCTCGCCTTCGAGATGCGCATTCGCGACCCGAGTGCGAGCGCTCGATGCTTCTGCGGCCGCTGGGAGTGTTCGTCTGCTCGGCGGGCCTCCTCTTGGCACGAGGGCGTCGCGGAGAGCCATCGGACGTCCGACCAGCTGTTGGACGCACTCGGCGTCCGCGTTCTTGAGGTGACCTCGTACAGACCAGACCACTGTGGCCGAAACAGCGCGTCGAATCACTAAAATGTACGAACGGGTTACCTGAACTGAGTCCGTAAGGGAACGGCGGACAGTTTCGTAGCAGCCTGCACGGAGGGATAGGCCTTTGTCCACTTGCGAAAGAGACGCACAAAATAAAAGCAGCGAGGTTTAACTAGGAGTGACTCCGTGTCGGCTACTTTACACTGGGAGAGGACGAAAGGAGGAGGAAATGTATAGGAAATGTAGGCACGCTGGAGGCGCAGAGAATCTGAAATTTTCCGCATGGCTTCGCAAATGGTCACCCAGTCCAGTCGACCTGAGGAACCGCTGAAGCGCTCAAATGACTTTCTGCCTCTCTGGCTTCATCTTTATGCTTGTGCGAGAAGTGTATTATGGTTTGGCTCCGTTTCCGTTTGACAAAATGACGTCAGAGTGACGCAAGTCGAAAGGTTTACGATGTACTGTATGTCAGTACAATAAGTATATGATTCCAAGTTAAGACGATTGATAGCGCTAATGACACGCTGAAGCTCATAGCCGCCACACGTTGCATCATCCTTACCGAAAGCACAATCAATTAGTGCAGGGTGAGACTTCCAACCGAGGTAAACGATTCGGTTTTCTTTGCAAGGTCTTCATTAAACGAGAGAGCACCAAGTAATGAACGTAGGTTCATATATATATAGTCATAAGTCATATCATAAGAAGTCAACAAACAAAGACATTAAGGGCCGCTTCATAGCAAGGGTCTCGAATCCGGCAGCATTGCTGCCTTCAGGTAGCATGTGTGGGTTTATTGACCAGTTGCCTTAACCCAGAACGTTCTCGTACACGTGACGCCTGCGGCAGAAAGGAGGTTCCACATCCGCCGCCAGGGCTTGCGAGTGCTGGCGATGGCTAACGTTCCCGGGTTTAGTTCTACTAGGTAAACAAAAATTCCCCCGAAAGTGGATGAGAAAACGGCGCTGCGCTAACTCAGTTGGTTAAGAGCATCGCACGCGTAATGCAAAGACGTAGGTTCATGCCCCACCTACTTTCAGTTGTCTTCTTTTTTTTTTTTTCGTCTACTGTCATTTCCATTAACTTACCATTTCTTTAATTCAATTAATAACTACAAGGTATTTCCCTATACTGTCTCTCCTTTGTGTCTTTCTTGGCTTCTTATGATGTGACTAATAAACCGGACCTCTCGGTTTCCTTTCTTCCCCCCCCCCCCGTTCACACACATACACACTATATATATCCGCAGTACGAAAGGTCACAAGCACCCGAAACACCGACGGTGACACCTCTTTCGTAAGTTCTTACATCACTTGTAACGCGTGGATAGAGACGCGCACGAGTACGCTGTCATCGGGATACGAAGCAAAATAGTTCCTAGTCGGTCGGTTCACTAGGGTTGAGCATTGGGCGAGCTCGTATTGCATTCCAAAAGTGGTACAGCGTACAAATTGGTACATATCTGGCCACCGGCGCGGCTTGTTTCTTCCTTTCTATGTTTCGCTGTACCAGTTTTATAATCGTGGGACGGGTCGCAACCGCACGCGATCGATCCCTCATCGCCGACCTGAGGCGTACGTACCGACGCACAATGCGCATCTCCGTCGCTTCTCCCATAGCAATGGCTGGGCGTTCACAGCGTCTTCCGCATTTTTCGTAGCGACTGCGTTTTTCGGCAAAGAGAACACGGCGAATGCGCGACTAAAGAAGAAAGAAACCCTGACGACTGTGACCGGCCCGGCCGGCCGCGTCTGGACTTGTGAGACGCGGTGCAGGGTGTGCGTACATGCAAGAAAGGCGCTTCCGCGCGATAGTCGCGCTCTCGCTTCTCGCACGCATCCTCTCCTCCCCCTGGGGCTGCCTCGACCGATGCACAGATAGAGGCAGCATGCCGGACGCATCATCTCGGGGCGATGCGGAGGGGACAGGCCGGCTTCTCTTGTCCGTCTTTGTGTTCGGCCACCGTAATGATGACGGATTCGCCCTCCCTCCTCCCCCTCTCGCCTGCAACGAGCGTGATGAGCGCGATGAACGCGGGGCCCTCCGAGTTTGACCACGCGTTGCACCGGCGTGAACAGCCTCCGATGCGGGTTGACGCCGCCCACTAGAGTCCTTCCCGCCGAACGTGCGCCGCCGCCGGTAGCCCCTCGCCGCGCTTGTGTAACTTCGTCTCCACGTGGTCGCGTGGATTTTCCCGAGTGCGGCTCAACCGCATGCCGGGAGGGACTCCGGGCTCCGACGACGGTGGCATCGGGGCCCCGATCTCGACGCCTTCCTCGGGCCCGTGCAACGTTCGCGGAGGTGTCACGTGCTGTCCCTCCCGCGGGGCCCCCGAGGCGTGTCATTTGGCGTTGTATGTATATACATACACACAAAGGGGGCGACGCGGTCTTTTGTGTCGACGCATGCGTTCCATCATATATAGCCGTGGATGAGAGACGATTCCTCCGAGCGAGATAACGACCAGTTCGAGAGCGCCATAGGAACTTCTTTTTTCTCTTTCTCGACTCTTCGGTTGAGGGTTAGGGTTTGTGCTGGCAAAACAGTGATTGTTCAACTGTAACGATCCGCTTCGACAAGGTAAAAAGACAGAAAGTGGAAGGATCTAGGGAAGAAGCACCGCCAGGGGACACAAACGCGAGAGGAAGGGCTCGTCCCTAGATTCGTAAACTGTGGACAATCGACGGGTGAAAGCGTAGCAATGCCTGCGTTGCTCGGTGAGCCTGCAACGAATGAAGTCGTCTCCTTTTTTTCTTTTTGCTTTTTCTGTCCGTCTGCGTGTTTCTTCTGGGCTACGATTTCTCACGATGCCACTCCAAGAAGTCCAAACAACCGCAATTCTAAAATTATAAGGTCTCAGTACCTAAAAATGCTCTAATGATCCAGTCGGTTTAACACACTGCGAAGAAGGTCGAGCTCGGCGTCGTAACACGGCAGAAAGCACAAGACGTGTTCGATTGTTCAAGCAGGAATCCAAAATCACTTAAGGGGTGAACAGGGGATCGCGTCTTGGGTAACGGAAAAAAAAATTTAAGAAAGAAACACGAGATAGTAATGGAACACATAGTGAACACAATGCTTCCCCGATGTACCAGAAATTACTTTCGAGGATTGCCTCAACATGGAGCCTATATTTCTGTAAGGGGACTGATTTTCTTCCGTCGCCCGCTCCTGATCAGTAAGTGTGATTACTGAGTGTGAGATTATAAAGTGTGTGTCGATCAACGAGCGTGAGGTAGAACATTCAAGCGAGATAACGTTCAAGGCCTACATGTCGGCTGAGTTAGCCCAAACCTGGCAAACTGTGTTCACTGATTCGGGAAGACACTATAGAGACCTTTCTTCCATCTCAAAGCCTGATATTGCATTCTGCACGAATTACGCGGGAGTTGAGATTTAGGAACGACTATATGCCCCGACAGTCCGTGAATTTCGTGCAAATATATATGAAACGACGGAGAATCGATTCACATCTCAATTAAAATGTTTTGCGCAAAGATCGGTGGTAAGTGACCTCATATGCCGAACGTAAATACCTACTGCGAATACGCAAGTCCACGCAATATCACGTCACTTATTCGATGTTCGTCCACTATACGGGTGGCTAACGCACGGAACCAACCCGCAATGCATAGTGCCAGTGAGCCCACCCGTGTTGTACGTAGTACGACATTAAATCACAGAATAAAATTTGTACCTAATATCGATTCACAGTGGGATCTCTAAAACACGAATATCTTTCTACCTTTATTTCTTATATTTGTTTCCACTCATTACAAATGGAGGAGGCATAGGTAAGAGCTGCATAAACGCAGCTTGAGGTGCCCTTAGCCACCAAAATTGCAGCAGCAGGAGTCATTATGCAAAATAGAAGTGAGGCGTGCAGACAGGACACAAGAGTAGAGAAGTGGACAACACGAACGCCGACTATCAACTGAAGGGAGCACTGAGGCGAAAAAAGAAAGAAGACACAAAACTCATCTGCGCATGCTCAGGAATGGCAACACCACGTGTCAATCGGGTACACGTGCCGGTCTACGTGAGAGATAACTGTTAAGGCACTTAATCTCTTCCTTATGTAAAGTAATCGAAGGCTGACTCACGCACGCACTTCCACCATTATAGATATGTCATGCCTCTACCATAAGACGCGTATCTTCATTCTTATGCCTGTACAATATCGCGCATTCATCTAACTCTGGCGTGCAGTTACAATCTCGGCAATGTAGCGAAAGATTAGAAGGCGATCCACCGGTTAACGACCTTTTATGTTCCATTAGCCTCTGATTGATACACCGTCCCGTTTGCCCTACGTAGAACTGGCCACAGCTAAGGGGAATTTTATAAACCACACCAATACGACAGTCAGTAAAACTTTACAGTTTACAGTCAGTAAAACTTTACAGTTTTACTGACTGTCGTATGGGTGTGGTTTATAAAATTCCCCTTAGCTGTGGCCAGTTCTACGTAGGGCAAACGGGACGGTGTATCAATCAGAGGCTAATATTAAAGGGCATATATAGTAGATATGTTGTAGCCCGCAAGAATGTTCCCAGTGTGGTTGTTCCCAGTGGTAAGGGACATTTGCTATTACGCATATTATGGCTCTCTTCTTGCTTTTTTTGTAGTAAGAGATCTTTTTCCCGATCCCACTAAAAGACCTCATGATATTCAGCAGCTCATTTGATTTTCTTGAATGTCTTACATTTGGCCTGCCACATTCTTGAGCAGTTAGGTGCACTGGAACCTAATAAAAACAATAAGTTACGACATAAAACATTTACACATGAAGTCGGCTCACATACGTATCTCTACCGCTCAAAGACCATACAACATAAACTGTGTGAAAGTTGCCAGCTTCTCCGAGTTTTCCGAAATTTTCTTTACAATGGGGCTCTGACGTTTTCGGCCCAGTCACGATGAATGCGTACGTGTACCTTACTGTGTGCATGTGTATCTTAACACACATTGTCGCCATGACAACGCTGCGTCGATGTGCATCCGCGTGGACTCGTGCTTGCGTTTCGCCACATCTTCTTTCCAACGGTGTACAGCGTAAGTGTAAATATTGAATGACATTCAAGTTGTGACCGGTGCGGTGCATAGAAAAAAAGCATTGCATGAGGTTATGCGTTGCATAGCATGAAAACAAACACGCTTGTACCCATCGCATTTAGTTGTACAGGATTTATAAAGATAATGGTTTCACTAAAGCTTCGGTTCACGTAGGTTCCAATGTCTATTCTGAACCCGCGGTTTTTAATCTTTTAAGCGTTGTGTTGATCGCGTGAAAAAGACGAACTTGTTCGAAAGTCGCTCGCGGTTTGGAATTTAAGATTTGCGAACGCATGGCGAAGTGCCTTGCGAACATAGAGCGAGCTTGTTTCATTGCGATAAGCTACGCATTAATGATTCTTTTGACGCTGCCATGGAAGCGGCAGTTTGCACTGATGACTGAACGAGGTGGGAAGGAGCTGCCGCACATTGAAGCATGGCGGGCCAACCCCAGGTCGCCACCTTGGATTAGTCGTCCGTTGATGATGAGCTTTTAAGATATGACACGTACCCACAGCGGGGGATGGGCCAGTAATCGGAGGGTCTGGACGCACTGATAGGAAGAAATGCAATAATTAATAAATTTGAAGCAGGTGACTACATGTGGGCAATTAAAACATAAAACACGTATCGCCTCGTTTTCCTTCACTTATGGCGTAAACCTGTTATGGAGGATTCGCCTAAATTCGGGTGTGAATAAGAAATATAAGTTCAGATATAACTAAAATGAACAAAACTTTTCGGGAAAAAATGAATGAGAAAAAAAAAAAGTTATGCAGATTCCACGCATTTTTGGGATCGATGTTAGGCGAAGCATTTCGCAGATGGCTGGCTACCCAGCTTCATTCGGGGTTACGCAAAATGTTATACAAAATGGCACGTTTAAAAACTTTCTTGTTGCTGTTAGGGGACTCAGCTTTCTATATATGTTTAGCAGGAGCGGATATCGCAACTTCGTCACATCAGCTTGATTACTTCGAGGCGCGGACATATTGCATCCCAAATTGCAGCGCGATGTTGGCTGATTAACAAAGTTTAACTAATTATCGGCGTAATGTTTTTTTTGTTGTCATTTGGGGCACATATACCGCAATTGACCATTTGCGCATGCGCGAGAAAGATACTTTCCCAACGAAATAATTTCGACCACAGACTAGCAGAACGAAGTATTGTTCTTATTCAAGAGGTTCACCTAAACCTGCACATGCGTCCACTCTGCCAGCATTTTTGAATGCCCGCAAATACGCTCCCAGGTGTAGCGGCCAGTCGCCCGCTGTGGTGGCGTAGTAGCGGCTTTGGCGTGGCGTTGCTAAGCTCACCCCCCCCCCCCCAACCCCACCCCCGTCATCAAAAAAAACGCAAAGAAAGAAAAAAAAACACCTCTGTACCGTGCATTGGGTGGTCGTGAAAGACACCTACGCGGAGGACGCATGCATCTGGTGGTTAGCGGATATGACGCAAGTCCTGCAGCTCGCGTCGCCTCCGAAATTTTTTTCTTCATCGCACCGCGGGCGCGCCGCTTAATCTTAGAGGCCATGCTTGAAGCCCTGCTCAGGAAGCGCGCGTTCTCGATCACGTGTCACACCTGTCGGGCAGTAATGGCAGCGTGTTTTTTTTTAGTTTTTTGCAGTTTTGGTATTTGAAACGTCTATTTTTTTTCCTTCTTGCTCGTCGTTACGCATGCACTCGTGTATCGAGCGTAAAACTTGTCGCGCAAGTTGACCGTGCATCGACACGTTTCTACACCATCTGCAACCAGACCTTCTTTACGGGGTCCAAAATTTATTCGGAGCTGGTCTTTAAAAATACCCGAATGATTTCTGTGTCAGCGAATTCTGGAGATGACGGAAACCGTATCGTAGCGATGACCCAAGCTTATAAAAAAAAAAAAAAGAAACCTCGCTGCATATGCGCGCGCAGCATAGGCGACCCCCAGAGTTTGAGGCGCGGCCGCTTCGATCGGAGAGACGTCGGGCCACTTCGGCGGGGCTGGCTGACGGGACTCCCGATCGGTGTGCCGGAAAGGGTGTACAGAGCTGCACCCCGTCGCCTCGTTTGTGTACAAAGACGTTACAAAAATACCGGTTTTGTGCGCCAGGTTCATGGGCAATCCGCGGCGGCTCCGCCGGGAAGATCGAGTGCCGCATATTCCCGCGTACAACGAGCGCCGGATTCGGGCAGCACGCTTTGCCCGATTTGTTGTCGCTTGCGGATGCGCGCATAGGTTTGAGAACAATAGACGGACGGTGAGTTATGCACTTGAGCACCCCATTAAAAAAAAAGAAGGGATCTGACCGAGAAAAACTCATTTCTCTCTCTCTGTCTATTCCCCTTTCCCCATCATTGTATGGTAGCAAACCGGGCGTTCGTCTGCTTGACCACCTTGCGTTTTATACTTTCATTGCTTTATCTCTCTATGCATAATAACTTAATGGTTAGAACGTGGCGAAAAAGGTTATCCCAGAATAACTCCCTCTAACTTTTAGGCTGTGCACTTGGCTGGTGTTTTTTTTATTATTATTACTATTATTGTTACTAGATTGTATGTACTTACTTGATTCTATGCCCCCCTCCCCCTTACTCAATCCCCATGCAAGGTATTCGTAAGGTATTTTACAAATAAATAAATAAAATAAAAGGAAGTGTTTTTCGCCTCCCAACACGGCATTTTTCTGTCGCACTACAGAACTTTCTCTCAGGTCATCCTGCTCAGGTGTTGACCGTTGTTAAGAACGGCCAGCTGCAGTGCAAGTTTGCCAACCATTTACGCCAGTGGTGGCAACCTCATCTTGGAATTCTAGCCACGGCGTGACTAAGTCGACTTTGTGTCATGAACAATACGCGCATCCTCCACTCTCCGTCGCTTCAGCTAGGATGCGTTCGACGAAGCAGGCTTTGTGCTGAAACCGTCACCGTTGCGCTCTAGCCTCGTCGCCGTTGTGACTGAAGGAGTTCGACGAAGCAGGCTTTGTGCACAATAGCACAACGCCGACCTGATCTGCTACGGGTGGGGGAGTTGACGCGGGAACGCCGACGCAGGCTCCTTCCCACGCACCGACCAAGACGCAAGACAACGCGCGACCTGGGACGGCTCCGAGTTCTACGAAGCCCCTCTGACGTCGGCTCCGGATCATCGCACCTGTCTGTATGCGTGCGTGTGTGTAACCCATTCCGGAGAGAGGCGGCCTGTTTAAAATGACTGAACGAACGTTCGCGTCACCTTGTATCGGGAGAGGACCGAGTGTTTAAAAACCGCTGTTGTGCGGCTGCTCAGGTCACTCTCTCTCAAGTAGTCATGTGACTGATGTACTTTCTCAAACAGTCATGTGAGACTGATATAAATACTGTAAATAAACCCTTATTCCTCGTTCTCGATGAGAAGCAGTCCTTCCCTTCATCAACGTCCTCAGCGTGGATAAGTTGGACGACGGCATGGGCCAGCTACCTTCTAATTCATGCCCGACTCCAATCTTGACAACGGATCACGAGCGATGGGATTGAACCCCCTATCATAACACCGTTTATAGTATCTGTCGACTGGATTTATCATTCAGCCTATAAATTCTGGAGTTTTTACGTGCGAAAACCGCGACCTGGCTATGAGAAACGACGTCCTTCATAATGGACGCTATATACGACCCTTTTCACGCGTTTTTGCCAGCGTCGGCCGCCGCGGATGCGGCCGTCGCGGTCGGTATTGAAGCCGCGACCTCGAGTAGAGCAGCGCAAGGCCAGGGCCACTGAGTTACCGCGGCGGTTCGTGTTTATAGCATTTCGTGGCCTTTCTTAGCTGCTAATTAAGCTTCTTTTGCAAACCTTTAGTCGCAGCGTATATTAATGCTAAAGCATACTGTATGACCAATTACGCGAGAAACCGTCGGCGTAGTCGGCGCGTGACCGAAAGACGGCGCTAAAAAAATGGCCAACGGCGCAAACAGTCGCAAAAATTCTCGAATTGACATCAAAATTCTCGGGGAGGTTCCCGTAAACGAATTAAGTTAATGGCTTTGAAAAAGCAAATTTCGTAAACTTCGGCCTGGGTGGGAAGGCCTACGGAGTGTGAAAACAGCACGCTTCCCCGACGCCACGGCGGGTCCACGGTTCCCGTTGACTAAAGGCGTGGCCTATAGTGCGCGCGTCACTGCACACGTGACGGCGCAGCCAATGGGGAGGAGGTGGCGCCACGTCACGAGTGTATAAAATAAAAAAGCATCAATCTCCATCGGAACGACGCTGAGTGGTCCTTGGAGTTACGAACTCCTCGCAGGCGAGCGAGTACATTGAGACGCTTGGCGCGCTCTGATTTGGCCTTACCGAGGCGCAGTTAGAACGCAGGCGAGAGCTGGCGCGGACAAGGAACGTGCGGGAAAAAAAAATTTCACCTAGGGGACTGTAATGCTTTCGCATTCCCACACCTAATCCGTCTTTTCCGAAGAGCGTGTATTTCCAGTCTGGGTTTGTTTTAGTGCGCAATTTCTGTATTTGTTAACGCTTCCACCTACACTGTAATGCCGCTGAGGGCGATTGACTAATGTAAATTAGTAACTAGAGAAGTAAGTATCCTTGGGGGTAGTGCTAAGCCGCTTGTCGGCAGCTGGAATGCATTATCGGGACAACTGTGGGTCGCAAGTGATTACGTAACCAAGAACATTACGTATGCAAACTACAACTAATAAAATACAAACCGATTAGTGAGCTCGGAAACGGCCTAGCGTGTTAGAACTGACGCACATTGTGCCCAGATGGTCTTGTTACATCTCTGGTGACGGGAGGATATTGAGGAACACTGTGCTATAGTGCATAGAATATGCTAGTATATTCTAGGCACTATAACTATGCTAACTGACGAAGTATAGATGCTATGAGCGTCCCCTTTGAAAGGGGGGAGTGCGTTGCGCCACCAAGCTGCTTTTCTTATTTTGCCTAATGTCCAACCTATCTTTTCTTTCTTTTTAACACAAAGAAACTTCCCATCGTCAAACTGGAAATTGGCTAAATAGTGAGAACCACTTTGTGGCTTCGAATCACGAACTCTGCTTCACAGATTGCATTTCTCCCTATAAGTGCCCCCCTCCTGGAAAAGAAGCGCGAACACGAAGGATTTTCAAAAATTACTGCGCAAATTTTACGTTCTCATAGTCACCCCGCACACTGCACCTGGGCAGTGGGCTGCTGTTTTGAATCGGACATGCAGCGTCACTGTGGCGAGTGCCGGCGGAAAATACGTGATCCCTGCTCACCGTCACCTATACACGGGTGAGATTGGCCAGCGACGCTAGTCCGCGGCGAAAGAAACCAACATCTGTCTGCTGGTGCGTGTGCAGATGTCACAACAGTGGCCACGAGAACACTGCCGGCCGGGAAGCTGGCGAAGGTGGAATTGTACAGACTTCCGTTGAAGTCGTACACGGGGCCGATTGCAGTCGCCCGGTGCGCGCGCAAAGTATAAACAGAGACGTCTTCTCTGCGGACGCTTTCTTGTGCTTGCTCTTCAGTATGTTAGTATTAGGAAATATATCCGTGCCCCTTGTTCTCACTTATTATTGTTAGCGAACGTGTAATGTTTCGAAACACGAGCTACTCGATCGATGCAACTGCACCAGAGCAAAAAAAAAAAAAAAAAAGAACAAAAAAATCTGAAAGCTCAGTTTGTTGCAACAGAATGCCTTCGTTTATAGGCACCCGCCGTGGTTGCTCAGTGGCTATGGTGTTGGGCTGCTGAGCACGAGGTCGCGGGATCGAATCCCGGCCACGGCGGCCGAATTTCGATGGGGGCGAAATGCGAAAACACCAGTGTACTTAGATTTAAGTGCACGTTAAAGAACCCCAGGTAGTCGAAATTTCCGGAATCCTCCACTACGGCGTGCCTCATAATCAGAAAGTGGTTTTGGCACGTAAAACCCCATAATTTAATTTTTTCGTTTATAGGCGTCCTGTAGTCTGAGGCCGCGAGCTCGTTTTTAAGCTGTACTAGTACTCACAAAAAGCTTCCTGAGCTAGAATTGTTCGTAAGACAGAATTACACAGCCGATCCTGATGCCTGACATACTATCAGCGACGGCGGCGAGTCGATGGCGAAGAACACTTTGAACGAGCTGGCTTTGCGAATTCGGGCCCGTGCCCGAATTAGCAAAGCTATGCAGAATTCGTCCTGCTATGCAGCGTGAAGCCCAGGCTTGGCCGCCAAACTACGGCACGAGCACATCTGTATAGGGCCGGGCCCCCGCGTGAAAATGCAAGCATTACAAAACAGGTGCTACAATAATACCGGTGCAACGCGACACATCTGATCGCAATCGGGACCGATCTGGATCGAGCTTGATCCGGATAGGGTGTTGCTACACGGTCATTTGCGATCGCGATCTTATGGGATCCGGATTTGGCCGATGGCGATCCGAGAATTGCGATCGGGCCCCTTGATCGCAATCGCAGGCTGTCGTCTGCGCCCGCTAGCGCAGCACTCTGAAAACGCTATAAACAAGACGAGAAGGCAGCTCAATAAAAAAAAAGCTGAAAAATGTTTTTGCCTGCAATAGAAAGCTGTAAAATCGAAATATTGTCCAAATATGACCATCTTTTGCAAATCTGAATTTGTAGCCAATATATTATGCTGTTCTGAGAGTTGCCGACGATCAGCAGACGATAATATAGCTCGATCCGGATCGGTGGAGTGTGTAGCAGCGACCATTGTTGACCGCGATCAAGAAATCGCATCCAGATCGGCCCCGATCGCGATCACAAGTGTACGCGGGATACCGGTATAACAACTGGAATGCGAAGCAAGAAAACAGTGTGGTCCCGTCTAAGAGCGCGTCGTATACTTCACGCTTTTTAACGCGACAGCGTCAAGGGCCCCGTGTCCCAGAAAATCCGTCGTCAGTGTCCCGCGTCCAGCGTACCAAACTCGAACCAAACTCCAGACCACGCATACCCAACCACTCTTCTATGTCGCTCATAACTTGTTTTTCATTCTTTATAAAGGTATTCCTCGGAATTTTGAGAACGCCCCCCCCCCCCCCCCCCATTCCAAAAACAAACGTAATAACAAAAGAGAGAAAAAAAAAAAACACCTTAGCTCTTCTCAGACTGAAATAATGAATGTGCGAAACAATAACAGGGGATCAACCTACGCAAGAGGCCGCGCTTCTACCAGAAAGCTTGCCTCATAGCGTTCGCCACCAGCGTTTCCTGGTAAACGTTACGGTTACATAAGCTGTAGTTGCCGGGAAGCATAAAAAAGCAGTCAGGGGTCTTTGACTGCTATCGCGCGTTACACTCTTAAAGGCGAAGCTTAAGCGTCCTCTAATTTTTTTTTTTTTTTTTTAGTAGTGCCGCGCACTTTCCGTAGACTTTCGACAAACCAACGACGGCACTGTTGATTTCATCCCTCGCGCAGTTATTGCCGGCGTACAAGTCAGGTAAGTGGACACGAAGCGTTGTGTTGTCAAGCGCGTAAAGTTTAATTTGCCTACGATGCATTCCGATGGGTTGTGTGGCGACCATTTCTCTCATATACCTCACGTAGCCGTGCAGCTATAGTTCCGCCTGCATGCGCTAACGCGGTCTTCAGCCAATCATGAAAGCCCTGCGATATGCATACCGGTAGGTTAAAACATCGCCGAGACTTCCGAGACGGCCAGTGCAGTTCGAATGTTCACAGTGTTGGTGTCGTGCTTTTACCAGACCGCCGGCTAGCCTCACTCGGCAAGAATCGCGTGATGACTCACTGGTAACATGGCGTTTTTGTTTTTAAATTGACCGTCCCTGCCACACCAGTACAGTACAGTACAATACAATACAATACAATACAAGGCGGTTTGTGCAATCGACAGTACATATCAAGGAGCCGGCATGACGACTTGTCGCTAACGCTGCGCGTATCGCTGGAGCGTTAGTTTGCGGACTCGCTTTCGTCGACAAAACTGCTTGCAGTGTTTCCCACGAACTGCTGGAGTGTTTGCTTTATCTAATATTCCTGCCCCGAACACAAGAAAAATTATTCGTCAGTCCCTCAAGCTCAGGCAATTGCCGCGGATCACGCAAGGGATCCCAGGTTCACCAGATTCGCTTCACACACCTGCCCAGCGGTACACGGCGACGCAGCTCGGAATGCAGCTGGGGCGAGGGTACGCGCATGCGCATAGCGGAATTGGAAAAAAAAAGCTCCATTGCTTCCGTTGCCCAGGCGTTCAAGAAGGCAGAGTGTGGCCCTGCCTACAGAGGTCGCACGTTCCGGTGCCCCACAAGGCGCGCCCGTCCTGCATTCCCCATCGGCCGCACTCCTGAACTTTACTCCGTGGATAATTTGCGGCATTGTTATCCCGCGTCCGTCACTAACTGCAGTGCTGACCCGTGTTGTCGACTTCTGAGAGGAAGAACTTAGTGACCCTTCGAGGGAGCGCCTTTCAACGCTGGTGTCATTCCCGGGCGGTCAGGGGGAACTAATCGTTGACTTTCACGACTGAGAGCCACTCGACTGATACGACTGACCGACTGACAGCCGATCGACTGAACGATGTTTCTATAAACATTGGAAAAGGTTTAGTGACCTTTCCCGTGGAATGCACCTGCCAGCGAGTGCGTTTGAGGACCTCACTTCGCTGCGCTGAAGTGATGATCAATGGAGTTCTATGGCGCAAGGGCCAGGGAAGGCCTAGGTGCGCTAGAAGGTGCGCTGAAGTGTGTAGCCTCAATAGCAGCGCTTTAAAGATATATACATGGGAAATACTCAATTCAGAGTCAGCAGTAATTATAAGATCACCTTTTCCTTGCTTGTCTTTTTTTTTTTTTTTTTTAAATGCTATAAGCGTCGACGCGTGCGATCTGCACGGAAAACTGTCATTCTCCGCACTTCTGCTTGCCTTGGATGCGGTTCTGTCTTGTCTTGGCTCATGATTGTTACAACTAGCTTGCACTTCATGAGTTTCCCGGATGGATAGATTGATGGATGGATGCTATGAGCGTCCCCTTTGGAACGGGGCGGTGGGTTGCGCCACCAAGCTCTTGTCATAATGTTGCCTAATGTCACACCTATGTTAAAGAAAGGAGAAAAAAAAGAATTTATATCACCGAACTTTCTGAACCCCTATCCACGGCGCGTCAGCGATGTGCTGGGGAACAGCGCCGCCAACGGCATAAGCCGTCGTCGTCGTCGTCGTCGTAATCATCATCATCATCATCATCATCATCATCATCATCATCCAGAGCACTGGCATCTGAAAGAGACGACGGTACGAAGGCGCTCACGGTTTTAAAGCCTGACGTACACGAAAACGCAATTTTGTGTGTCTGCTTTTTCGAAAGCACTTGTACGAGGCAGGACATATTCTCAGCGCCAGGTAAAATATGAAGTGGAAAACTAGGGCGGATTGCGATGCATATGCACGCCGCCAACGTAGCTTACTGCGGTAAGGTTTTGACGTGGAGCTGCATCATTTATATGCCGGGCGTTATTTCGCTGTGCACGTTAACATTGTCGCGTACGTAATCATGTAGATAGAGGAAGAGCACAAAAGAAAATCACCGACGATGTACGAAAAATGTGCAAAATACATACCACTGGATATGTGTGTCCATGCGGCCGCTGGGCGCGTTGCACTGGTATGTGCCTCAGGGGCCAACGGGCATGTGCCGCTCTTGATTGAACCTTTTTTGACGGTAGCTTGCGTCAATACAAGTATCACAGCGACATCGCACCGACAAGCTGACATTCACGTAATGCGATTTTTCTTCCAAATGAGGGTCGACGTTGTTTTCTTTTTTTTTCGACTCTCAAAAAGCGCATTCTTGCGAAATATGACCTTCAACATCACGTTTGTACTATGCAAGGGCTAGCATGGGAATTGCTAGGCTAAGAGGCTTTCGCTGCTACCGAAGTGGTCCACGAAGACTGTTTTGATTTTCTCGTCAGTTATACAATGTCGAAGTGTTTGTCAGAAGAATACAAAGACTGCCCGATTGACTGCGATGGTTATGAGCGATAACGCGTACGCTTATGCCTATTTTATTCGGCTCCAATGGCGGTGTGCTGCTGCCCGGCACGGATAAATGGTGGGATTGAAACCCTGACGCAGGCGCAGTAGCGCGATCGTTGCATGCACCACTATTGATGCACGAGTCTGTGGCGTAATGGTTCCAGCATCAGGCCTCTGTGCTAGAGGTCCGCGCGAATCCTGCAATCGGACAGTTTCAATGATGTTTATTTAATGATTCGTTACGCAGTACATTGTCGAAAATAACGAGCCCACAAAGTCACGAAGCCGCTTGAAGCCAGAATGACGACGTTTAGGCAAATCCATGTACTTCCCATAAGTTTCCACGTTGGCTGAACCACCCCCATTGCAGCTCCCGTAGACACTAGCGCAACAGTTCCCTCTGGTAGTCATTGTATGAAACCCTACGATTCAAACCGTACGCATAATTCTCTCATGCCGACGCCAGCAACAGTCGAGCACCTCTGCAACGAATGCTTCTAGAACAGCGCGACGGAAGGAATAACCCTGTCCCTGTTCTTGTGCGAGCTGTACGCTGCGCTACCTTTACAGTGAAGTGATCTGTATAACGAAGGATCTCGGACGCTCCAAGCACTTCGTTATAAAGGCGTCCGACTGTATTGCACCTCTATCACCCGATTGGCACGTATACGTCACGTTCCACATAGCACGAGCTAGAGCAGTTGTGTGCGATCCAGCTTCTGTTAGGCCACTAGAATGAATGACCTTCCTTGGGCCACGAGCGGGAGCGTGTCAGTTCGTCCCATTCTTGCCTCGTGGCAACTAACGCCTTGGGACGCTGCACTAAACTGCAATGAGAGCCGACCCCGAAGGGGTCGGCCCTCATTTCACAGTCTTTTCCTCGTAGCAAGATGCTACGAAGAAGCTGCGAGACATTGTACCGCCTTCGGGTTCTGCCCAGGTTGTACCGTTTCTTTTTGAAGTAAAACAACTGCCGATTACGACGCTCCCTAAAGCAAAATATATACGTGTTTTAATTTCCCGATACATTGGCTGGTGCGGACAACCTGTCTCGTGCGGCACATTGCAAAAGGAGCGAAGTGTGGCGCGACTATACCTCGCTAATCGGGAAATCGCGAGAGGCAGCGCCTGGGTGACGCGTGGGCGCGACTCACAGGAGCAGCCGCAGACAGATCTCCGCTCATGCAGCGCTTTGTTTTGCATGTACGGTATCGCTGGACGCGCTGTCCGAGTGTCAACGGTGAACAGACGACGGCGCGCTACTCTGACGCAATCTCGTAGCGGTCGTCGCTGCAGAGCCCGTCCTGCGCGGCGCTACGTTTTTCTAATCACGCTTTCGCCATGCCCCCCTCCTTCGATATCTGTCTCATGGTTACGCTGTACTCTCCTCCTCCGCTGCTCCCTGCTCGCGTTCTCTTCGCTGTCGCCACCTTTCATGCCCCGCTGCTCTCCGCGTTCGCTTCTTCATCCTTCGCTGTGCTCGTTCGCTCGGTTACGCCTACACGGATGCCCAACGCAGGAACGGGCGCCTAAAGGCCCAATTACTGGCACGCGTCGGCATGCTTCGGTACGCGCCAATGCATCAAATGCGTCAAAAGCGTCGGTCGCGAACAGGGTGACGCGCGGCGACGCGCAGAGATTTTGTCGACTGCCGATGCTAGAAAATCAGCGACGCGTGGCGATGCATCGCCAGCGTGCACCATTCAGAGGCTGCGACGCTTCGCCGGCGTCCCCCAATCAGAGGCTGCGAGGCCTCCGGCTGCTAGCTATGCCTATGATGGCCGCCGATGCGAAGACGTCGACACTAACGATCGTCCAAGTTCGTTGGACGCACGACGCGCGCGACAGTATTCCCGAAAGACAGTGTTGCGATACTATAGGCCGACAACGACACGACCGACGACCGTGGGTTGTGGCAGCGCGACCTAGATACGAACCGACTTCGAACGACGCCGAAAAATCCAACCTAATCACTGGGTTTCACCGGTCTCATTGCAATCGTCTGCTAAAACATCCAACCGAATCACGGTTGCTACAATATCTGTGCTTGGTGTATGTGTATTTTTTCGTGCTTGAAACGAAAGGAAACATGCTTCCGAACTCCGAAGCCTGGATAATCAGCATTCGTCTACCGCCGATGATGTTTACGTTACGCGTTTGGCACGTGCAGCAATTTGAAATATGGTACCCCTGTCTTCGTGTGGTGTGTGATGTGGTGAATGAATGGTGTGGAATTTCGGGTGGTGAACCACGGCGTGTTTCGTGTGGTCTCAGGTGACTCAGTTTAAAGGGGGCTAGCTCTGCGCTGTTTCCAGCGGCAAAGATAACTTCCTAAAGCGAAAGTCGCTACAGTAGCCGAACAATGGGAAGTACGTACGTCAACAGCCGTGCCGTCCGTTTCATCTAGTGTGCTATTCCATTCAGCATGTGAATCCAGTTCAGTACAAGTTCACAGTACTCTTTCACTCACTTACTTCAAGGCCATGCGTCTTATGGGCTAGCTGGGGAGAAATCGCTCATGCAGCACTCAAGAACGCTGACGCACAGAAGGAAACACGACACAGCGCAGACATGTTTGAGTCAGTGTGTCCTTATACTTGAGCTCTGCAAAAAGAAATGATCTTTTTACAATATGTGCACCGTGTGCAATGCATAGGAGGACTTGTATCATGCAAGGCCTATGCATGCAGCCGTGTATACCAGTATTGCTTCGATGCCTGCTTGAGAAGCAGCACGTACTTAGTAAAACTGTAATTGGCTTTTTACCGCTTCTTTTTTGTTTATAGAAAGGGAGGATGGTGTGGAGTGCATTGCGGGGTAGGGGAAGAGGTGTCATCAGTGCTTTGTGCAGTCGGTATGTTGAAACTTTGTGCAGTTGGTATGTTATTGAAGAGTATGTTGAAATCATTTCAGCTTCCATTAAAATGTTTCTCGCTGCGATACTATATATATAAACTGTAGTCAGGAAAAAGATCAACTACACTGACGCAAGACGCGTCAGTGCTCCTGTCTGGGCCGAAAAGTCTTCTGGCTTTGTTAACACACACAGCCGCCCATATTTAGCACTTAGGAGCTGCGCTGTGATTCTTGACAAGGTATATTTTATTGCATGATCATTACTACACCTAATAACCTCGGAAACAGCGTACTATCCTTCTTAACCCGATTTGATATTCTCGCTCTGTCCGCATTTAAGTGTCATTACTATCGTTCAGATAGTTCAGGTCATGAATTAACTGGGTCGCAGACTTCGAGGAGCAACAGTCCCCTTGCAATGAAAGCCCCCATTATTGGCCCTATCCTGCTCTGACGGAAGAACCCAGAACCAGCGGCGCATCAGTGCCTGCGATGGAAGCCGTAGAGTTAGAGCATGCCGAGGAGCCATACGTCGAACTATACAGTCACCTTAGATGACGCAAGGAGAACGACAAACTGCAACAAGGAAGCGGCAGCCATGGCCAACTCCACCATGCTGGAAAGCTGTTCTGGTCGAACAATGGCATGTTGCGGTGTTTCATACAAAACAGTAAGGACAGAGAAGAAGATGCGGTGAAAATCGCAGCGCATATGCCAAACACAAATGATCAGCTGCTGTCAGAAATGATGAGCGAATAAACAACGAAGCGTGTTGCAGAGATCCCGTCCTGTATTTTAATGCGAAGCACCCTTCTACTCATACCAGGCAATTCGCACTTCCTCTTTCTTATTGTTCAGGAGCTCTTCAATAGCAAAAAATTGCCCGATTTTCGATGGTGAGATCTAACCACCTGGCTTCCCAGAACAGCAGCCCAATGCTAGAACCTCTCGGGTGCAATCTTGTGCTTTATTACCACAGCGAACAATGCGCGCCCAGCAAAACGCGCTTTCAGAGCCCTCTCCATGAACTGCATTAGCAAGCTGCCATTAACAATGCTGATGCTATTGGGAGCCATTCAGGCTCTGGGGTTTGAATCTCGTACACTGAAAAAATTCCGCAGAACATGGCAAGACAGGTATAGACCACCGTTAGGTATCCGCCGACGCCTCTCCTGGAATACGTTCCTAATGAACTACTGAATTTGACATAGTTCTTCCAGTCTAACTTCAGAAACAGTTCGCAAAAACAGGGGTGAGTTATATGTAAAAAAAACGAATCTGGGAATTAACTGTCAAAAGTACAGGTGTGGCAAGCTCAATACCCTCTGGCGCCCACGAACCCGGTCCTTTATTCGAAGCAGCTGAAACTAAGGGGATGCTGTCCGACATTGATTGTACCACCCTTTCCGCATAGGTCCAGGTCATGTAATGACGGACGTTTTAAAGTTTCTTTGCCGGAGTACAAATAATAGGTCGTCGGGCCATCGCCACCGTTGTGATCTTACTTTTGTCGTCACACACATGCTCATTTCCCAACAGTCACTGACGTTATACGATCACGATGGTCCACCTGGTAACGCTTTGCAGAACCCAAAACGATGCTGGATAACCAGTTGGCTGCAAGTTGCTCCGCCCATAGCTTACATTCTCGTAGTGTGTGGGTTATGGAAATTTTTTTTAGAAAGTTTATCGCACAGCACTAATTAGGTATTTATGGTTAACTTAAAACCTGGATAATATCACTGCCTCAAAGTAGCACTCCAGGTTTCCTGTTTCGTGGCCTAGGCTGGTCATGTGCGGTTAGCCCTCTCTGAAGAATAGGTTGCCACCGATTCTCTGACATTTCTCCTCTTCAAGCACACACTTCTCCTGCGGTGCGACGGCTGAACGTACAGAGCGTCAACACCACCCTCTTCGTTCTCTCACGGCTGTCGAACACTATCGCTCAATTCTTCACATGTGTATTCGGAATGCGGCACTATATTCTCTTCTCAACAAGGCGCAAGCGAGCTTTCGTCGTATACCAAATGCGTTTCGATAATCCTTCTTGTTTTGGAAAGAGGGTAGTCGGACTTTCCATCGGATGACCCACTTCGGGCATGAGTGAGGTGCGTCGTCAAGGGCTGGTCACACAGTAGGGCTGGTCGGCACAGCGTTGCCCTCTACAACGTCCACGCAGGGGACCTGAAGTGGTCGCCTTCAATAAGGGTGTTCAACCCTGAACGTGCGGAAACACTTGCGTCGTGGACTCGTGGCACCTGCCTGGGCTCCCCATATGAATTTACCGAAAACGATGACGATGGTCCACAAGAGTGAGCAGTATGATGCTGAAACAGGATAGCGTCGTGGGCGGCGAGTCGGTCTAGTTTCATGGCCTGAATGCAGCGAAGAGCGCCAAAGTGCGGCAAAATAGGTGTGTCGTTAGCGGAAGGAGGCACAAACACAAGCTCTGACTACCTTTTTCAGCTGACCGCACATATACGTTCCCGCACTTGTGCTTTTCACTCCATTCACGCCGTGAGAGTTGATGCTGCGCGTGCAAATAAAAAAAATTCTTGTAGTAATTCCCAGCAGCAGTTTACACTAATATTTTCTACACTATCATCCCATTAAAGTATAGCATGCACCCACACCTGGAGCATACCTGGAACTAAGGGTCAATGCGGCCTCACTGCCTCCCCCTCCCACCCCTTCAACTTTACTTTGAAAGACAAAAGCAAGCACCTTTGTAATAGAAGTGCTGTTCCCAAATTTTAAAATTTCTCAAATTTAAAATAGACAGATCACGATATCGGCACTGATACCAGTGAGATATATACTTCAAAGGCAAATCTATGCAATCCTTCGTAGTAGTAGTAGTAGTCAGCTACAGGTTCTTGCGGTGGTGATATGGGTAGGTGTCACACATCCATGGCGCCGACGTCCGGAGGGAAGCCGGTTACAGCACAGAACTTTCTCATGTCTGCCGTCATTTTGTCTCGACTCCTCGTGTGCAGCCACTTTCTCTCGAGTCGTTCGATGACGGCAGTGAAAAATGGATTCATTACATTCGCAGTTGAAACGGCCGATCCACGAAAAGATGGACAATGGTTCGGTCCCGAGCTGGGGGGGCATTATAACCATAGCAGGTGACTGTCTCTCTTCTCCGACAGAGGAATTTCCATGTTTGCAGCCATGCGATCCACAGCAGATGCCAGTGACTCCACTAAGTACCTAAGCGTGGCACGAGAAACGCACTCAGCGAATGTTTAAAACGAAACCAGGTGAGGTTCGGTATAGCGTTTCCTCAAACCACCACTCATTTCGCTAAAATCTTCTCGCACGCCGGCAACCCATGGGCAAAAGCTTCAGTCCCGATGGCCACTGCAATGAACACATTTGCCTGCAGCTGGTCTTCTATTTCTCGTGCGATCGCCGCTTCACCTCTCAATTTCCATGTCGAGCGTCACCAAGTCGTTCGTTCCGCTCACTTGAGAACACATCAGTCAAGCCAAAAAAACACCTGGAACGCTCATTTTCGGCACCTGTCAAATCGTCCGCCATTTTTATCGTCTAGATTGTATTTATGCATGAGCACTTTTCTTTTTAATAAGATAGTAACTGTTTTCAAAACTCCAAACTGTGGAACTCATATCGAGCCTTGTAACTTCGTATATCGGCAATGTCAGCAATCTCGAATGGCACATCGTTTTGCCGACACCGCCAAAGTGACACTCAGCGAAGGGATGCGCACTATATCGAAGTGTAGCTACAATTACCCGCCTGACTGGGGTAATGTCCGTCTGGGGAACTGGGGACATTTCGGAGGACTAAAACAGAGAAAAAATAAGTCACCCTTCACGTATTTCTCGCTCTCGTTGCTGAAAGCGGCTTTTCGGTCTCTCGACTTTTATTAGATTAAAGCTTCCGCGCACTCCTTCTGAGCACCGGCTGGTCTTCTTTATATTACAACAAAAGATGCTAGTGAAGCTGACGACGAATTTCTGTAAATGTTCTGTCACTTATGTGACGTATATCTTCCGCACAAAATCGGGAAGGTAAAAAAAAAAACGCATTATGAAGCATTAGGTGCACCCTCAGCATGTTAAAACGATTGTATATAAAATAAATGATTACAAGAAAGCGTTTGATTCAGTCGAAACCTCAGCAGTCATGGAGGCATTACGGAATTAAGGTGTAGACGAGCCGTATGTAAAAATACTGAAATATATCTATAGCGGCTCCACAGCCACCGTAGTCCTCCATAAGGAAAGCAACAAAATCCCAATAAAGAAAGGCGTCGGGCAGGGAGATACGACCTCTCCAGTCCTATTCACAGCGTGTTTACAGGAGATATTCAGAGACCTGGATTGGGAAGAATTGGGGATAAGAGTTGATAGAGAATACCTTAGTAACTTGCGATTCGCTGATGATATTATAGCCTTGCTTAATAACTCAGGGGACCAATTGCAACGCAAGCTCACTGACCTGGAGAGGCAAAGCAGAAGTGTGGGTCTAAACGTTAATCTGCAGAAAATTAAAGTAATGTTTAACACTCTCGGAAGAGAACAGCAGTCTACGATAGGTAGTGAGGCACTGGAAATGGTAAGGGAATACATCTGCTTATGGCAGGTAGTGACCGCGGATCCGGATCATGAGACTGAAATAATCATAAGAATAAGAATGGGCTGGGGTGCGTTTGGCAGGCATTTTCGGATCATGAACAGCAGGATGCCGTTATCCTTCAGGAGAAAAGTGTATAACAGCTGTGTCTTACCAGTACTCACGTACGGGGCAGAAACCTGGAGGCTTACGAAAAGGGTTCTACTTAAATTGAGGACGACGCAACGAGCTATGGAAAGAAGAATGATGCGTGTAACGTTAAGGGATAAGAAAAGAGCAGATTGGGTGAGGGAACAAACGCGAGTTAATGACATCTTTGTTGAAATCAAGAAAAAGAAATGGGCATGGGCAGGACATGTAATGAGGGAAGATAACCGATGGTCATTAAGGGTTACGGACTGGATTCCAAGGGAAGGGAAGCGTAGCAGGGGGCGGCAGAAAGTTAGGTGGGCGGATGAGATTAAGAAGTTTGCAGGGAAAACATGGCCACAATTAGTACGTGACCGGGGTAGTTGGAGAAGTAAGGGAGAGAGAGGCGTTTGCCCTGCAGTGGGCTTAACCAGGCTGATGATGATGACATAAAAGTAAGTGTGTTTATCTAGTGTGCCCATGTATGACGTACTGCTACCATGTGAGGGCCTTCAATCACTTTCAAGCGGCATGTCGCTGCTTTTCGCCTGGAGGACCCACAAGACACTTGTTGGAAAAACAAAAACAAAGGCAAACATTCTGTATTCTGACTCCACACGCACGTGGTCAGCCTGCTGCGATTCATGTCGAGTCGCATCAGTAAATGCGTATTGTTACACTCACACGGAAAAGTACGTCTTCGTGACACGCGACTGTCTTAAAGTTGATGTGCGTTATCCGGGAGGTTTCTCCGTAGCTTCAGCTTGTTCTTTCTTTCTTCGTCCTGTTGTTGCAGGGTTTCTTTACTGGAGGTCCCGGAGGGCGCCGCCCATAAAGGAGCACCCGAATACACACTTCGATTCATGGCCACTTCTTTTTCGATTTAAACTCGTGAGTAACTTTTTCATGCATACCTATAGGGCCTTCGGTGCTAGTGTTCCTTCGTTCACAAGATTATCCACGCTTAGCTACAGGGAACGATGGAAGGATTTTAGAGAGGAAGAAGCGCTCTTTTCTGCAGCCTTCTTGCCTCTATAGATTTACACGCAAGACATGTCGAGCTGTCTCACTCTCTTTCTCCTATCTAACAGGCGTCGCATAGGTCTACGGGCAAGAGACACGATGGGGAATGGTGCTCGTGGCTAGAGTGTACTAATAATGCCGGCTAAAGGATGAAGGCTTGTCTATTGCTACACATGAGGGAAAGGGAACGAAAAAAAGTTGCGCCTTTTGTTTCTTCGTTCCATCGCTCGTTGAGCGCGCGGTCCTCCGCACCTTCTGGTCAAGCTGCGTCGTGATGCTCCATGTCATGACTCCGTAGGAACTACAAGGCTGTTTACTATACCTCGGAAAATGCAGGACGCCGGCCGGTTTCTTTCGCCGAGGGCAGGTAGAAAGAGAGATGGACAGAATGAGAATAGACGGAAAACAACAAGTAGCGCAACAACAACAAGAAGAAGACGCGGCGCGTCCCACGGGGCCAGCTCCTCGCCAAAGGTCTCGCCATGCAGCGGCGGCGGCGGCCACTTCTTCATTTGGCGGCCGCGCCGGGTTGGATGGCCCGATTGACAGGCCGTCATGCGCGAGGCGCCTGTGCCCGGACCCCGAACAGGTTCGCCCGAATTCCTGCGTCACAACGCTGCGCACGCGTTGGCCCGGACGCGCGATGATGAAATCGTGAGCCGAGGGCTAGCCCCGCCGTCATCCCCGCTGCACTCCTTGCGTGCGAGGCCGGCCGGCCCGCTGCTGTGGAAGCAACGGAGGTCAGCGCGCGAGTACCTGCGGTGTGTGTGTGTGTATGCGTCTATCTATCGGCGTGGCTGCGACGATCTCTGAGGTCATAACGCGATATTGAACGCGCCTGTGCGCTTTGAAGCAGCACTGACACGGGGAAAAGTATAACGCGCAACAAGCTCTGAGGTTGGGGACACGGTGACGCGCATGTCGAGGCGAAGCTTTCTTGGCCCATTCCACGCTGGCTGCTGCAGGCGCTGCTGCTGCCTTGCTGATTATGCAGCAACTTGCGTCGCTGGGTATGTGCAGCAGGGTATATATGTGCAGGAATAGACAACTTGGATCACTGGATAGATGTGCAACACGGGCATGTGCCACTGCGTAGATGAACATTCTTGGCCGATCCTGCAGAATGGCTGTATACCCGTCCTGCAAGATTGGCCAACAATATGTGCCACTGAGTAAATGCCCGATGAGACAAGCAAATCTATAAAGGCACAAAGCGATGAAGTCAACTACGCAGAACAATTTGGCAACAGAAGCAGCCAAGAGTTCAGAAAGAAGTTAAGTGAACAAAATGGTATACCAAAGCGTGTTCTGAGCGAAGCGCATTGAGCTACATAGGAGCGAAGATGGACAAGAGATTTCAATAAACAGCAAAGAAAGCTCCGCTTATCACCAGCTCCCGCAAATGCGTTGGATCCTCTTAAATAAATTTTAAAAATTTTGATAACGAAATTCGTGTCAAAATGGCGGACCTGAAGTCACCCGACAGTATTGTGGCAGCATGACTGATTGCAACATATGCTGAAATCGTGCAGCAGTAACGCTAGGTGTATTGACATTGCTCACAAAAGAAAAGGAAAACATAATGCAGAGCCCATTTAACGACGAATCTCTGCATTAATGGGACTAGCATTCGCAGCACTGTTGCAACGCACCGTATTCCTCAAGACACCTTTATTTACAGTCTGTATCGGTCAGTCTGAGATTTACATCGCTTGGACTTAAGTGTATACGACATACAATGTGTCCGGAATCGGCCCACTTCGCTGTGACACTCGCTCAAAGTCAAAGGCATTTACACAGGTCAGTCGGCCTCAAGGAACACCTGCAGAAGTGCCTTCAATAGCCTGTGGGCCGGTGAGCGTTACGGGGTCCCGGTGCTCGAGTAGTGCCGGTACGGAGGACGGCCGATCGTCCAGTCGTCGCAACGCGATAGCGTTCGTCTTTGTGATTGAAATCGACGACAGTGGCAAAATAATTGCTCGATGTTCTCTTCGCTGCCACAGGCGTCGAACGCAGCACCGTCGGTCCTTCCAATCGGTGTCGCGTAAGCCTTCGTTAAGGCCACTTCCAACCACAAGCCGGTAAATGCCTCACGTCGATGAAGCGCGGGCGGTTGTCGGAGCTGGAGCGAAGGGGTTCAGTTCGTGTAACCTGGTGAGCCTTATATTCGTTCTTTTTTTTTCCTGTGCTAAAAAGAGCCTGCGAGCCAGGTGACGGCTTGCTGTTCTGGAATGAGGAATGGGAACGCTGCGTGTTAGTACTGCCTTAATTAGGTGTAGGCGCTAAAAGACAGAGACACACGGAGGCGCTTCCCCGTATCACTCCGTGGATCGTCACTCTCAGTAGTTGTCGCCCTCACTTAGCGTTTACTGGGTGTAGTATTTATTATCAGCAAGCCCCCGCCACTGAACTTGCACTCTCTCCGTGAGGACGGGACGGCCAGAAAAAAAAAAAAAAGAGAGCCTGCCGGCACGAGCCAATTTCTTGGGCCGTGATCTTACATATAGGACGAGGAACCCAGGCATGTATTCACGAAGAGGTTCTTACGCCTGAGCGACGCGTATAAGAACAGGTGACGACCAATCGCGTCGCGGCTTCCGACGTGACGAGAAAAGCGCGCGCTGCATTTCAGCCGTGTGGTCGTCGCACGCACGCAAGCGGTGGCAAGAGCGGTAAAAGTTGCACTGCCGACCTCAACGCCTTCTCTGCCGGCTTGTGCTTCGTATATGTTCTAATTCAGGGTACTTTTATGGCTGCATTCTAAACAACACTGAACAAATGGCGAACACGCTTAAATTGAGAGCGAAATTTGGCTTGCTACACGACGGCATCGAATTATTGCTCCGGGCCACGCTATAGCGTCAACGATGCCCGCTCTGCCATGATGAGAGGACTTTACTATCAAATTCTTATAGACGTTTACAAACCTCCATGCTTGGCAGCCGTCATCTTATTACGCGCGAGAAGCGTGCGGTAATGTGTCACTTCGAAAAATGTGCGCCAGCAAGCCTTTAGGACTCCCTTACAACCGCCGACAGTGAAAACTCAAATAGAGATAAATTATGAAGCTTACCGTTCTCGAAACGGTACATTGGGTTATGAAGGACGGCGCAGCGGACGGCTTCGGAATAAACGTTGACCTCGTGGACCTCTTTAATGAGCACCCGAAGCATTGCAGAGGGTGTTTATGCGTCCCGCGCCCCCATCGTAATGCGGCTGCACTGCCGGGATTCGAACTCGCGACATCGCGCCCAGCAGTGCAACGCCGTATATCAGCAGAGCCACCTTACACGGCGGGTATATAAGAAGCGGCGAAGCTAGGCGCCGTATCTCACCCGGTACACACGCGAAGCACACGCCTCAAGGTCGCAAAAGCCGATTCCAGTTAGAGACGGCCATTTGTCATACACGACGCAGTGAAGCCACTTCGCCTAACTGCAGCCGCATGCTGCTATACGAGGGAAAAAGCGAAACCTCGTTGTTTGCTTTTCGCGGGACCACATGCAACGCCTGCGCCCGTATGTGTATAGATAACAACAGCAACCAGAAAGCGCAGGAGCTCGGAGGCAAGCTGTAGACAAACAAGCTCGTCAAGCGGCAACGAGCTCGGCACTGGGGAAGAGAAGACGAGCGCGTTTAGGCAACGACCGCAACAGTGAAAGGCGGGCTCCTTTCTTTGCTACGACGACACTTTTCGGGGGTCGGCGGTGCCGCGCCGCCCGCATCTGCTCCGGTGCAGAGGCATTGCACGCGGCGTTGCCACCGTGTACACCAACCAGCCTGTGCGGCGAGCAGGTTTCTCCGGCGACGGCTCGTACACACGCTCCGCCGACAAAGGTGTGACCGACTCGTAAACGGCGAAAGCGTCGTTCATCTACGAGCCGCGGCTCCTTCTGGCTATGTAGCCTCTCCATTCATCCCCAGACTTCCACGCTCGCTATCCGTCAATGAGCCGGCCTATCAGCCCCACGTCTTCCTCCGCAATGACGTTCTTTGACCGCGGCTCGCCGCCGCGACACCTTTTCCGGCGGTAGCTCGCCCTCCGGAGCGCAGGTTTGGGTCGATGCCCTCCGAAGACCTCAGGCGATGGTGAAGCATGGCTTCGGTGGGGACGACGCGATGGTAGTTGCGTCGAAAAAATAAAATAAAGGGGAGGCTATGAAGAGAACCGCTGCTGCCGGAGGAGCTGTTGACTAGTGCGGACATAGTGGCGGCGGCCTTGAGTCGGTATGCCGACCTTGCCTCACGAAGAAAAGGCGGCTCTTGTGCTCGCGGCGGCGCTGGCGGAGGTGTCGTTTCGACATTACGCTGGGGCCATCGCGCGCGGGACAGCAGTCGTGCGCGCCGGGATTGATGATCACTTGACGGCAGCGAGCTTTCTTCCTTCGTTCCTTTTTTTTTTTTTTGTCTCCCTTTCTATTTTCTGGTCGAGCCAGGAGCACCTTTTACTGAGCTACGCGTCTCTTTCCGCCCGAGGCATTCTCTTTGTCTAAACGAGCGCGCCCGAAGAAGCCGGGAACAAACACTGTAGGGAGCCCGAGTAGCGCCGCGAACGCCAACGAAAGAAAGCAAGAAAGAGACGCTCCTTGGGCGTTGGCTACGCGCGCGACCTGGGCGAACGGGCCCTTTGTGCGAGCCTGCAAGGGCGCCCGCCGGCAGAGCTCTCGGAGCTGCGGCAGGGTTGCTCGAATCCCCGTGAAAAAGCTTTTTTTTTTTTTTTTTTTTTTTGCCGAGGGATTTACAGTGGCTCGTTCCCCTTGCCTTTGTTTCCACGTCACCGGTGAGGCGAACCTGACTCTCGGACCTGCTCGAAGAGCATGGGCGCAGCAACGCCCTCGTCGCTGTCGGCGTGACTGCTTCCCGGGCAATGTATCGTCAGGCTGCGTTCAGTCATGCATGGCAAAACAGCGGCGCCGCGAACGACTCTCTCCTCGGCTCGAAGAAGAATCTGTGGACATTGTACAATGTAAGAGAAGCAGCTCAAGGATGAAGCGGCAGCAGCAGCTGCGGGAAGCGTGCCGGCAGAATGTGCTTTCCGTCCAAGTTCAAGGTATGACGGAAGTCCGTCTGGTAGGAATGAGACATAGGCAATGCGTACGACTCTGACTAAAAGGAGCTATTTCGTCTGTGTGGGAACGAGGCTGCCGCGTTAGTGTCGAAATGTCTTCGTTTCAAGTTGTCATTTCGGTTTGCACATAGCGGATGTTTTTTTTTTTCTTTTTTTGCCATTCGTATAGTTGCGCGTTGTTAGTGCGTACGAAGCAGAGCTATAACGAGCCGAACGTGTTATGAAGAGCATTCGGTATTCGGTCACAAAAATCAAGCTCGCGTGCCGTTTGAAAGCTGACGGTGTAGGAGTTGGAGGACATCCCAGCACTGGCGCCAGTTGAAGGAGTCGAGGAGGACTTCGAGATGAAAAACTTGGGAGATTTTATTTTACATTATTTACAGTCAGACGTCAAGTAACAGTCGTACAGTCATTACGGGCCGGCAGCAACTCGGGCGCTGCGGCCCGCGGCAAGAAGTTCGAGAGAGGTGAATCAGGGACTGCTCTGGAATGCTCTTGAATGCCCTCGGTCTGCGTCTTTTAAGCCCTTCGATCTCTGGAAGGCGCGTCATATTCGGCCAATGGGAGAGCCCGCTCAGATGACGCCACGTTCGGCCAATGGTAGGCACCCGTGCGGTGCTGTCACACCCGGCGGCTCCCACGGTCTTGCCTTGCTGTGGTGCAATGCTCTCTTCAAAAGCGGCCGGTGAGACGCTGCCAGGCCTTCCCGGTACATCACAGCCGTCTTGTTGTCACGGTGCATTACAGCCGTCTTGCTTCGGGACCCAATTTACTTGCAACAATGCCGGGCTATCCCTTCGCTTTTTAGCAGAGTCAAGCATTGAATAGCCCAACCGGCGGCGTACGAAGTGGGGGCCCTCAACTTGTTGGCCCGTGCGCGCCTCTGGAATGTGGCATCCGTGCTTCTGCGCTTCTCAGTTAGCTGTGGTGCGATTCGATGTGGTCTGGGGAACTAGAAGGGGGCTCAGAAAAAGGTCCCGTATCTAACAACGGTTGCTGTATGTCCCCTTTTTTTCTATAGTATTGATTGTCAAGCTCTGATGATTGTGTCACGTGGATTGCGCACAGCAAGGATGGTGGTTACGTCTTGTTTGCCGTGCTACAAGTATATATATATATGCAGATGGCACATGACGACGGCATGTTACCTCCGCTACAAGATTTGCTACAATCGCTGACAAAGCCTTGCGCGTGCGTATACACGTGTGCTTTTGTGTCCGTGTGCGTGCGTGGTACACTAGGCAAAATACTAAACAACAAATTACCTATTCAGGCGGAGTGCCGACAGCTTGCAGTTAATTCTGGTTCGATTACCATTGAACCGCCGTAACTACATTATCCGAGGTAGATCTGGCATCTGGGGCAACAGTTCCGACGTCTGATAAACGTGGAGCGCGAATGTAAGATGCGAATACAGGTTTTGTGGCGTCGAAACAGGCGCTGTGGTCCACTCGGTCGCTTCGTTTGCAGCATTCCTAGGGAACTCAGACTGCGAGTGAGACATCTCCTCTCTATAGGCAAAAAAAAAAAAAACACACACACACACACCCGCTCGTTCGTTCTTGCGTGACTAGGCGCCGGCATACAGAGAGGGCGCAAAACTAAACAGAGGCTCGAGCAGTCGCGGGTACAGGCATGCGAACATATCGTACTACAGCTTTAAACAGGATACAAAAAACAAAAGTAGGTGATACAGTATTCAAGGCAGAAAATGCCAACGACACCCGATCGCCAACCGTGACAAGAAGCAACGGGAGAGAGAGAGAGAGAGAGAGAGAGAGAGAGAGAGAAAGAGAAGAAACTGCATATAAACAATGCGTTCGCCCCAGTCTGCTCGTTCGTGATATCGTGCCTGCGTATACTTTACGTCACCGCACGAGCTTTCTTTTTTTTTTGTATGTAGGTGCGCTACTTGAGGCTCGCACCAGCGCGTACAGTACCGACACGTGTCTCTGCTCGGAAATGAAGCGCTGCCAACGCCGCGCCGTCGATGCTTCAGCAGGAAGCCGGCACAAGCAAAGACGCCAGGTGAAAAAAAGATGAAATTAAAGGGGGGCCCCTGCGTACTGCTGCTGTCGCTGGAGCGCCGGAGAGAGCTGGGCGATATAAATAAGGCTCAATAGAATTACCCAGAAGGGGGATGGATCTCCGGGGCGTATGGGGGGAGAAGGAGATGGAGGAGGGGGTGGCGCACGGCGCCCCTCAATCGCGGTGCCGAACGAGAAGGAAGGAAGCACCACCACGCAGTCTGCATCTCGGCGGAAGAGGGGGAGGGTGCTCAGAGGAAACGAGGGCCCCCCATAATTACGGCTGGCCTGTCATTAGGGAGACGAGGGGATAACTGCTATCGAGCAGCCGTCGAAAAATAACACGTACACCGCGAGGTGACAGCTCGGAGATGGCCGGCTGGCCCTTCCGCCGGCGGCGGCAGCTTTCGCTCCTCCGAGCTGCTCGGACCGAAGCCGTGCTTGTGCCGCCGGCCCGTGGGCCAGCGGTTTCGGCAGGGCGCCCTCGTGAACCCGCCTACACGCGGCGTTGCTGCCAGCCTTCTTCTCGGTCTTTCTTTTTCCCGACACTTCTTTCACTGTACTTGCTCGCTGCGTTCGCTTCCTGAGACGCACGTCAGGCTCCCACCGGTGTTAGTCCGACGCTCACCTCAGCCGGGCGACGAAGCAGCAGGCGCCGATCGAGCGTGAACAAAGGAAGCTTTGAACGAGGCCTAAGGTGCCTGTTTTTGTGTGTGTGCGCGTGCGTGCCATATTGCTGGGCCGCGGTTGGACGAGAGAACACGGGTCCGCTCTTAGGGGGATAAAATTGTCGAACTGTCGATCTCGCATGTGCTTGTCGGTGTGGCATTATAATAAATCGTAGCGAAGAGCGCTCCACTGTGGCTGTGAGATTTATTGCGACTATCGTAGAAGGAGGTCGACAAGGGCCGTTGGTTCACCGGATTTCCGAGTCGTTTCGGTTCCCTGGGTTGCTTCTCGGAAGGTGAGCTGTAACTCTGTTGTAGTGGGCCTTCATACGACGTCAGAGCAGTCGTAAACAAATACGCCCGCTCATTAGCGCCTTCGGCGATAGCGTCGTTTCGCAATAGATGCGCGCCGATGTGGCTATTCACTGCACCAGAATGGGCTCCCTGTATGCAACGAATGTAAATAATATAGAGTTTTAGAATAGGGGGCCCAATAGTTTGGGGTCCCAAAGAGCTTTGGGAGTGTTAGCGTTGGGGTACGTATGAGTGTTTTACGTTTGCGGATAGCGTCTTGCACTGGACCACGCCACTACGGCGTCAAAGAAAAGCTATTAGAAATAATTAAACAACATATACCATTTTAAGATAGGAATAGTAATTTTGACTTGCGTGTATACGCGTTTAATTACAATATAGAGGTTCTGTAAGCAGCGAACAATTAGTTGGGCTTAGTTTTGAGCAAAGCAACTTTACGTGCCTTCACCAGCCAGCTTAACCGTGTTAGGCCTACGAGCCATAAATTCCACAATCGAATTCGGAATCAGCGGCGTCTAATGAATCAATCTTCATAACACACGCTAGTTGAGAGAAAGCGATAACCGCAGTCACTTTTCCTAGCTTGCGAACTTCACGCGTTACCACGAATCGAACCCAGTTTAGTGCTAGGTTAGAGCCGTCGCTTCGATAGGTGCCGCCATGTTTGCTGACGCAAAGCTTTTGGGGCCGCTATTTGGGGCTCCCGCTAAATCGGTGAAATAGCGTTCCCAACGCAACACCAAAACGCAGTTTGCGTCTCGCGCATGCGCAGTGGCTTCGACGCTATTTCTTTGGGGCCCCAAAACGTTTCGGGCCCCTATTCTAAAACTCTCTAATTTCGTGCTGTGGCCGAGTGGTGCGGCGTTCCGCTGCCGATTCTACGAGGTAGCGGGTTCGACTGCGTGTGGATGTGGGCGGAATGAAAGTGCGCTTGTGCCTCGAATTTCGGGTGCATGTTCAGGAAGCAGCTACAAGCTCTTACTGCGTGGCTTTGGGCCGTTTTATTTCATCAATCAGTAGAGATTACACATGTTGAAGAATACGGGAAGGGAAGGAACATACGAATACAGGTTGAGATTAGGAGGCGGAGTATTCGAACTATATCAACAAAATAGAATAAAAAATAAGGTAAGAATTGCAAAATTTGCAGTCTTCTGGAAGGTGTCGTTAAGTCATCATCTTGCTACCCTTTTTATCCCATCAGTCAGTAAGGGTAGCAATACTTGCACAACATTTTAAAAAAAGAAGAAAACACGCGAAGGAAAGTAATACCCATCAATGCAAGATAGATATATAAGAAGTGACACTACTGGAACCGTATTAGCAAGGCAGATGAGAAAAGAAAAGAAAACAGACAGAGACCCGAAAGGCACGCGAAGGAGGAGAATTGCAGCCCCCTGCAAAGGTCGTCGTTAAATGGCCATATCGCTTTCTGTCGGCCGTCTGCGCACAGTGTAAACAGGCAAGAAACACAAGAAGATAAAAATCCCACTTTCAACTAAAACTGCCGAGCGCTGCATACAGCGCATGGCTCGCCTAGCGGCGAAACGCGCCCCCGGAAAGGCGTGCCTGCCGTTGAAAAAACAGTGGTCGGGCGCGTTCCGCTGCTCGAGTCCGTCCAAAGAGGCACAGAAGCCATTCCGAACGGATGCGTTCCGCTTCTCCCACGCAGCCCCATAAAGTGCGGCGGCCGGAATGGCATCACCGTTTCGCGCCGCGGCAAACGCGAGTCCGATGTCGGTTGCCGCCGCGGGAGGGCCTCCTGTCATGGCCGCCGGGCCTCGCACACTCGTCTTCGAGGCCTTATCGCACACCGTCGCTTCTCCGGGAACGCCCCGTGAAAAAAATATACCGGCAGACAAATTGAAACGCGCTGCCTGTCAGACTGTATTAAGGTGCCAAGAAGTGGTTGAAAGATCGAAATTATAGGCTGGCTCTTTAGTTAAAGGGACCCTGAAACAATTTTGACGATTTTCTACGAACGTACTGAGTCGTTAGAATAGGTCCTTCTGATCATTAATTGACACATCTAAGTGCTCCGCGTAAAGCGTGCAATTTATTATAAGGTTTTAAAAATGCACATCGCTGCCGATCGCAGTACACTGCTCGGCGGAATGTTAAGCCGCCCCTACCCATATGACGGAAATCACCCATATGACGTCAGTGGGGCGAGCTATTCGATTGGCTGACCAGGGCGCGTGATCGATAATTTTTCCAACTTCATGGTAAACGAATGATGTTTTTAATAGTTGGAATGCTAGTTAATTTGTTTTTATAAAAGGAAAGTAACATAAAGAGAATACACAAGAACAATTTTTCAGTACACTTAAGCACTTCCGGCACACAGCAAGTGTCGTGTGCTTGTGTTACAACGTGCTCCGTCTTTGACGAGAGCTCCGCCGTCAGTGTCGGTCTGTCTTTTCGCGAGCGCTATGATTCGACTTTGTTGCGTTGTGGACTGCAAACGTAGCGATTGGCAATATGTCAAGCTGCGACATCGTGTCCGTCTACAAGCCAGTAGACGAGCGGACTGGCTGCAGCGCATCGGACTGCCGCTATCCGATCGGCGCCAGGATTTGCGCGATTGCGGCCGTCACTTTACACCGGAAGATTACTAACGCAATAGCGTTTCGCGAGTCCGGTATTAGGGCAAACGCAAGCGCAAGCGGACAGGGCCTGGCCGTGTCCCCTTGCGTGTCGTTTCATGGGATGAACAGAAGCGCAAATGTGAAGGGTCTGCATGGTGCAGTCACCTGGTGGCATAGAGCTCAACCAGACACAGTAGCAGTAACAAAATGTATTCTTTGCTACTGGTGTAAATTTTCCGCAGGAGGGTAATCGTTAACACGTTGTTTTTGTAAATGTTTAAAACGTTTTACACTTGGTTAGAGCAATATTAGCTCTTTATTTGGCTGGTTAAGCTCTGGACCGTAGAGACCGATCAGGCAGCCCACGTACGTCTACGCTGAAGTTCCTTCATCAGCTTGGGTTTATGCCTCCACCGTTCCGTCGAAACGTCCAGCTAGTGTGTGGTTACCGGAATACCAGACACGTTCGGCGCTGCGACAGAATGCTCGCAACGCACGCTGCTTCGACAGCTCTCGCTTGGGGTCGACGGCCAAGCGGCTAGCGGAGAGGTTTCGCGCGGGCGGGGGCGGTCTCCAAAACAATCGGAAGTGGATGATGTAACGTCGCATCATGACGCAGAACCAGTGAAGGCGGAGCTTAGCCCCGATCGCTCGGCGAACGAGTTGAGGAGGAAAAGCATGGCTAGGGAGGAGGGTAACTTGTAATCGCTTGTAGCTCCATTAATACGTAACGCTTCACTTAAATTGTGGTGCGAATGTTCTACTTAAGCTGCACCATACGCTTCTGCAAAACTTGTCCAAACCGTTTCAGGGGCCCTTTAAAAAAAAACGTTTAGGGCACTGCCGTGTAGCTGTACAATAGCCATACAAATAGTAAGAGTGAAAAAACATGGGCGTAGCGGACCGAAACACGCCTATTTGTAAAGCGTACGTGCATTTTAATGGTACATGATATTCAACTGCTTTGGAACGGTGCCAGTGCATAAATATAACAATTGACTGATATTAATGTTGTGGCTTAGGCGGCACAACATCATAACATTTCTGTTATGTGATAACGAATCCATGCCGTTGCCGTCATCGTATTATTGCTGCCACTGTTGACGTCGTCTTGCTGCTTGTCGTGACATCTACGCTCGCGTCACAGGCACAATTGCTCGCCTTTGCACGAGCAAGTTCGTCTGTATGGCAACGCTTTGCAGAAACCCCAACACTGCTGGATAACCAGCTACACGTGCAAAATGCTTCGCCAATCGCATCGATTCTCACAGTGCGTGGTTTTGTTGGATCTGATTGGATTGGATTTCCTTCTTCGATGTCGCGTATCAGAATAATTCTATCGTCGTCGCTGCTGGCTTACTGCGACTCACGTGCCCGAAAATATTACTTTTAGGTGTTGTCGTTGCCGTTCCTCGTGTTTCTTCGTTCGCGGCAGCCATAATGAAATACGTTTCTAATCGTGCTCCCACTCGATCGTGCCGGGCCATCAAGAGGCAGCCGGGTAGTAGTTACCGAATCACGTTAAATGAGCAATTTTCTGTTGCATAAATTAATGAGACGCTCCCCCATTAGGAAGACCCTTCGATCGCAACTACCGATACTTTATCGCTTGCAATCGGCAGATGGGGCGCGCGTGGCAACTAAAAAATGCGAGGTGTCAATGGCTGTAAGCGCGCGCCGCAGCAACGTAGGCTGTTAATTAACGCGCCAATTCCGTGCGGTAAATTGTCCATTAACCACCTTGAACAACAGTTAAAGGAATGAAAGAACAAAAAGAGGAAGCCCTCTTCATTGCCACTCTTGGGGACGCTCCGCTTCTAGGGACAGACGTGGGCACGCCTCCCGCCTCACAACAGCAGCAGCAGCAGCGCCATCTCTCGCGTGGTTCTCGGCGACACTCGCTTCGCCCGCGGCCAGCTGTATATTTATAAAAAACCTGGCCGTTTGACAACACGCGCACGGTTGAGTCCGAGGCGAGCTGCAGGCTGTTGCCGAAATTCCCGTATCGAAAGTCATTACCACGGAGCAAGACGGACTGGTCATTACTCCAGTCACCGCAGCTAGGGCAGCAGCAATTGCCTCATACACTCTCGATGCGAGGAAAGGCGAGGGGGAGAGACGACGAGGAGGTGACGGAGGCGGGAGAGGGGAGCGACGTGGATGAAACACCGCTTGGAGGGCGCGCGTAAATCTTCCGATTTGCTCGCCTATTCCCTGCGCTTCCTTTTCGTGCCTGCGACCGGACTTCCACGCCTCAACTTGAGTGGCTTGTCGTTGCTCTGCTTTCTTTCTTTCTTTCTTTCTTTCTTTCTTTCTTGCCCGTGCACACCTTGGGTCTCTGTCGTTTCATTCTTGCCAGAAGAGAATCACGGCGGTTTTTACTCACCGTTTCGTAGAGGCCCCGGCGGCAGGCCTTCCCCAATCTGCGCCATTCCAGCGGTTCTGCGTTTCGTTTACGACCAGCCAAAGATTGTCGTGTCCGCGGTGATTGGCTCAGGCGCCTTTTTCTTTTTAATCGGTTTTATTTTAGTTTTATTTTTCACAAGCTCCATTTAACGATTCCTCGCCGTTTGGCACCCCGACATTTTTTTTTTTTGGTCGTCGTTTCGAGGTGCTATATAAGGCTCCTTTCATAGTCGGGCACTTAGAGCGTGTCGCAAGCTTGCGTTTGTTTAGTTCGAATTCCGAGTAAAAATATTGGGTGCCCCGCGCGAGCTCCCGGCGAAGGAAAGCTTGTGGGGGGCGAAGGGGGGGGGGAGGGCGTTTCCATCGGTGGGAACCGATATAACAGGGGGGGGGGGGGGAGGAGGATCCGTAGTGTCGAAAGCGGCGCGCGTGCAAGGATGATGACCCCGTGCCAGTTTCGAAAATTTCGCAAGTATTTCACAAGTACTTCGAAACGCCCAGGAGAGGAAGTATCATCCGAAAATTCGCCGGCTAATAGCACTGACCAAACGCTGAAATCTGACTTCGTAGACTGTTTCTTTGTACGGTCGTGTCCAGGCGATTTTTGACTGCCCCTTGGGATATATCAGTCGAACTTCACCGCATTTCACGAGCGTAACTATATATATATATATATATATATATATATATATATATATATATATTTAATAATGCCGCCCGAATATCAGCAACTTTCAGTGGCCTTTATGCGCCCTTTTATTAACATGCGCATTTAGGCTCTTAGTCGAAACGTCTTTGCTGCGCTACGGCGTAATTTTGTTCACGATTAAAGCCGCGCTATAATGCGGCTAGAAAGTTACGAATAAGGGCCGTAAATCCGCGCGTTAATGAAAGGGTCTACCACCTCTCGACGTTGCTAATTGAAAGTTGCCGAAATGCGGGCCGCTCCTTTTTTTCAGTGGTTCGTCGGAAGTGCTCAGAGCCGTAACAAGACGCGAACGAGCAACCAAAAATAAAAAGACAAGCCCAATTTCTTGCCGCGCTTATTGCAGGGATGCTCCAAGGAGCAAATAAAGGAGTCCACGCTTCAGAGACGGAGCGCGAGCAACGACCGTGCAGGAGATTGAAAACAGGTACCTGTACGTGTTTCACGCGTAAGCTCATTATCAACGCCGCCGCCGCCGCCGTTATCGCAAGTTACCGCCAGATGGCGTACGGGTTAACAAGCCCGCATCGCTGCTACAAATAAATTCCCGAAAAAAACCGGGCGAGTGGGTAATGGCACGCGTCTAAGCGATGCGGAAAGAAGTAGGTGATGTACTATGCAATTAGACATTTCTCTTTTTCTCAAGGCAAGCTCTCTCTATATAAGGCATACTTAAAAAAAATAAAAAAGAAAGAAGAACTAGAAAAGTAAGGTTCTGTAATGAACATCATCTCGAAACCACGTGATGAAGTCAGCATGCCGGTGTCAGGATTGGGGGCTCAATCCCATCGCTCGTGATCCGTTGTCAAGATTGGAGTCCGGCATGAATTCGAAGGTAGCTGGCCCATGCCGTCGTCCAACTTATCCACGCTGAGGACGTTGATGAAGGGAAGCACTGCTTCTCATCGAGAACGAGGAATATGGGTTTATTTACAGTATTTATATCAGTCTAACATGACTGTTTGAGAAAGTACACCAGTCTAACATGACTGCATGAGAGAGAGTCTCAGTCCAACATGACTGCTTAAGAGAAGTGTGTCGAGCATCCGCACAACGGCAGTTTTTATACACTCGGTCCTCCCGCGATACAAGGTGATGCGAACGTTCGTTTAGTCATCGCAAACTATTCGCCTCTCCGCAGGACAGTTTACACACACACATGCACACACACACACACGTGTTTACGGTCCGAAACCGACACCACACGAATTTCATAGAACTCGGAGCCGTTCCGGGTAGCGCGTTGTCTTGCGTCTTGGTCGGGGCGTGGGAAGGCGCGCAAAACGGCGTTCCCGCGGCAACTCGCGCACCCGCAGCAGATCAGGTCCGCGTTGGGGAGTTTGGTAACAATAGTTGGCCCGCCGAACTCATTCCGTCACAACGGCTCCTAGCTGAACCGACGGAGAGTGGAGGATGCGCGTATTGATATCGACACAAAGTCGACTTCGCCACGCCGTGACTAGAGGTTGGCGGCGATGCCCCCGAAATGTTGCTTCCACAGTCGCAACTGGTTGGCAAAACTTGCACTGCAGCTGGCCGTTCTTAACACCGGTCACTGCGGAGGCCTGAGGGCCTGAGCAAGTGTTCCCAGATATGTCGTTTTGCCTGGACATGTGTGTACAGCAGGTGACACGCGTATCAAATGCAACCTGCTGTGCCTTTTCTTTCCTGCTGGCGGTTTTCCACTCAAAGAAAACAACTTGTGGAGATGCGGCTTCACGTAGTCGTGCGGCTTCTCGGACTTCTCGGCCACGAACGTTTGCCGAGACGTCTAGGGATTACCTATGAAAAAAAAAAAAAAGAATAACTTAAACTTGTTAATGTTTCTCCGTATTAGTTGCTCTGATTTCATCGCCTTCGTAATATTGTAAAATTCTGATTCTAATAACACACAGTGAACCCCGCGTTTGGAAATTAGTGAGATCCACTTTGCATTCCCTCTATGATTTCCCTGATTTCTTTTAATTAAATTTTCTTTCCTTACTTTCGAATATTGACTACTACGTTACGCATATTGTTATTTCACATACGATCAGTTTTGGTTTACATTTTTAGTCGTCTTTTCTTTTTAGAGCGCAGCTCTTTGGCGTCCGTTCCTGGGTTTCGCGTCGTCGTCGGCGTTGTCGTCGGCCTCGTAACCAGCTCCGCCCCCCTTTCATCCCCCCAGCGCTAGCAGCGACCGACTGATACCGCTGGATGCCGCTGACGCCGCTAGAGAGTCAAGATAACGTGACTGCATAGAACACCGTCGCCGTCGCCCCCCCCCCTGTTCTTGTGTGGCGGATAGGGTGCTCTTCAGTTGCCGACGCGCCGGTTATTTCGCGTAGGCCCCGGCACGTCGACGAATACGTGACCACCTTCCCACGGCTAGACCTGGTTCTTAGCGCTGCGGAAGCGAGGGTATCATATTGTTTGTGTCGGCATCGGCGGCGTTGTCCCTGAAACCAACTCCGCAGCTGGGGTTGACTCACTATCGGCGTCAGCGGCATCAGTCAGTCGCTGCTATCTCTTCCCTCCTCCCTTTATCGTGTTGTCCGCTTGCTGCGCGCGCTTCTGCCCCCATCGTTTGCCGCTGGGTGTACACGCCGCCCCCCTCCCCCCTCTTCCTGCGAGTCTCCGGTTGTCAAAGCGCCGGCTCGAACTTAATTCCTTTCTTCGCTCCTCCTCCAATGCAACCCCTGTGCGGTGGCAATCAGAGAGCCAGATCTGTGGCGGCGGATCTGTATATGTGCACCGCCCGAGCCGAAATTGCCGCTGCCGTTCGCCCTGTGCGGTGGCAATCAGAGAGCCAGATCGGTGGCGGCGGATCTGTATATGTGCACCGCCCGAGCCGAAATTGCCGCTGCCGTTCGCCACTGCGAAATTATCTGCCAGTTCTTTCTGAGCCATGAGCGAGACGACCGATGGAAGTCCTCCGTCTGCTGCTGCTGATGCTGCTGCTAAACGAGCTGCCAGAGCAGAGGCCCAGCGCCGTCGCCGTCAGAATCCAGAGGTGCGTGCCGCCGAAGCAGAAGCTTACCGTCGCCGCCGTCGAGATGATCCAGGAGTACGCGTCGCCGAAGCAGAGGCTAAGCGCCGCCGCCGAGAAGACCCTGCCGTTCGCGCCGCCGAAGCGGAGGCTCATCGCCGCCGTCGAGAGCAACCAGCAGTAAGCGAGGCTGAAGCAGAAGCTCATCGCCGCCGCCGAGAAGACCCTGCAGTTCGCGCCGCCGAAGCGGAGGCTCATCGCCGCCGTCGAGAGCAACCAGCAGTAAGCGAGGCTGAAGCAGAAGCTCATCGCCGCCGCCGAGAAGACCCTGCCGTTCGCGCCGCCGAAGCGGAGGCTCATCGCCGCCGTCGAGAGCAACCAGCAGTAAGCGAGGCTGAAGCAGAAGCTCATCGCCGCCGCCGAGAAGACCCTGCCGTTCGCGCCGCCGAAGCGGAGGCTCATCGCCGCCGTCGAGAGCAACCAGCAGTAAGCGAGGCTGAAGCAGAAGCTCATCGCCGCCGCCGAGAAGACCCTGCAGTTCGCGCCGCCGAAGCGGAGGCTCATCGCCGCCGTCGAGAGCAACCAGCAGTAAGCGAGGCTGAAGCAGAAGCTCATCGCCGCCGCCGAGAAGACCCTGCCGTTCGCACCGCCGAAGCGGAGGCTCATCGCCGCCGTCGAGAGCAACCAGCAGTAAGCGAGGCTGAAGCAGAAGCTCATCGCCGTCGCAGAGAAGACTCTACCGTTCGCGCGGCCGAGGCCGAGGCCAAACGCAAACAAAGGCTCGCAAACAGTCAGGGTGCAACAAATGCTTTCCGGCGACAGTTTACAGACAATCCGTTTGGAAGTTTGTGTTCAGTGTGTGATCGGCTCTGGTTCCAAAATGACGTGAAACCGCTTCCGGATACGTGCCGTGAGAATCTCCGGTGTGCGTTTCCCAACTCGGACTTGTGTCAATTCAGACTGTGTTCTTCATGCATGCAATCTGTGCGGAAAGGTGACATTCCTCATTTTTCGACAACAAACGGTTACAAATATCCCTCGAGGCCAGCGCACCTTCCACAACTTAATGCGGTGAGTGTAAGACTCGTATCTCCGCGAATCCCATTCATGCAAGTGCGACGACTGAAGCACGGCGGAGGCCAATATGGCATTAAGGGTCCAGTTGTGAACGTTTGCGTTGACAAAAGGTGAAACAGCTTATTTGCTGCGCTCAAATTTCGCATTAGGATGTAACGTAATCGTCGGTAATTTTTTTCCCTATACCAATCGGTTAGCCACCGAGGTGACTCTGTGGCTATGGCTTTGTGCTGCCGAGCACGAAGGACTCGGGTTCGATTGCCTGCAGCGTCCGCTGCATTTCCGCGGTATTGCGCATGAAAAAAAAAAAAAAAGACATGCTCTTGCACCGTACAACGGGTGCACAGGTCGGCAAGATTAACTGGGAGCCTTCCACTGCGGCTGCTCTCAACTCACGGCTGAGTTTCGGTACCTTAAAATGAAGAATTTAACGCTTGATTCTTGGCCTATTCCTCACAGTGGATTGCGTCATTCTTGGAGGAGATTAACATCACAATGGTAGGCGCTTCGAAAAACAAAAGAAAAACAATACCGATAATAAAGAGGAAGAAAAATTGCATAAAGAAGTTCGAGCACCTCTTTGCACGTGACAAGTTGTAAAAAGTGGCTTGCGCCATAAGTATCTGAAGAAAAAATAAAACAAGACAATCGCTTACGTATCCTGACGTGATTCGAATGCCAGAGCATAATGACTTCTCTGATTGATTAGTTACGTCCATGATATGTGACATACATTGTCACATGTCCTTCACAACTCTACCGTAATCCACCTTGCCCTAATTTGTAGCAACATTGACCCACCTGAACACACCTTAATCCGCCTTGCTCTACTTTGTACCAACCTCCATACACCTGAATCCACCCTGCTCTAATTTGTACCAAGCTGCATCCAATTTATTCTACTTTACTTCACTTTAATTCTCCTTCATTCACTCAACTTCACCTTAATTCACTTTACTTCACTCTAATTCACCTTTGATTCGTTTTAATTAACATGAATAACCCATAATTACTACTAATCACGCCGTTATACCCCTTACTATCGTCTGTATTACTGCTCACGTCATACAAGGCGCTGACGACGTCACACTGATTTTTGGTACCACTCGTTGCGGACAACGCTGGCTTTTCTGGCGCGATCGCGGGACACGCAATTCTTTCGCACTAATAACAGAAATCAGAATGAGAAAAAAAAGCGTAATGATCGCACAGCGCGAGCACACAACCCGCATATGCGCATTTGAGCATCGATAACAAAGACTTGGTAATTGACCGATCAGCCTTCCAATTGTGCGGTTGTTGCTATAATCGCAATTAATCGGTTGAGGTCAGCTGAACAAAATGGAGCAAACGTCGGCACCCTGCTACGCTCGCTCGAAGGCAAACGACGGCAGCTTCAATCTGTCGTCTCTGGACCGAGGCGGCGACATCGTGAGCGGTACAAGCCATGGCGCTACGCTTTCCTTGAGCGGAGGGAAAACAGAACGCCATGCTATCACCTTGTGAGCGCTGCTGGCTGGCGCGTTGATGAGCGAATAAAATGCATAACTGCCAGAGAACGCGTGAACGAGTTCATTTGCCTCCGCAAGTAGGGACCAGCATTGCGTGCGATGAGCCTTGTATGCTTAATACTCGATGTAATCGATTCTAACGCACACTCCATTTTTTTTTTCAGTAGCTGACAAAGATGTGACGTGCGCGTTAGAGTCGAGTGCAAAGCAAAGAGGGCAATAGGCGGTGTCCGAACAGCACGTTCAGATCCCGAAGGCCGTACACTGCCGCACCGCAGGCGCCGGAAGTTTGCCACCATTTTATGTGTCGGACAGCGACGACGATTGACACCATCGTCCATTGTGTCTGGGATGCAACATTTCTTTTCCTCTTTCCGAAGGAGAAAAAGGCCGTTTCCCTCTCTCTCTCTCTCTCTCTCTCTCTCTCTTAATTACGATCTCAATATGTGGTGAGGACGATCAACTGTAATTACACCGTGCGGCTTTTGATGAATTAATCATTAAATGATTCCCGATAATTGCCCTGACATTCTTAACCGATAGCGAGCCCTAATCGGTGACATGCGCGTGTGGGACACGGCGTCATTCCTTGTATACCGTAACAAAAGTGGCGCTGACAAAGGGGTGGACCGTGCCCACACAGCGCGTTTTTTTTTTACGCCGACAAATCCGGGACCGCGGCGTCAGAAACCTCATGCCGTCACCTTCCTCGTCACCGCCATTCCGTATACGTCCTCGGCATCGTCGATGTCACTGGGCTAGCTCACAGTTACTGCGCTGCACTTTACCCCATGTTCCTACTTCCCAAACAAGAATCTCTCTCTCGGTGTCGTGGATGCCTTTTTTAGCGATCTGTCAAAATTTCCATTTCGTATATTTCAGCGTGCGCAGTTTTCTGTGATTGACTTCCTCTATAGGCTACTTCGCTCTTCTGCTTTTGTAGGGACGTTAAAAAGCCATGCGATGCTCCACCGTCGTTGCCGCCTTTTACAAAGCGGCGACTATCGAACGAAGCTGGACTCGCGCGCGTCATCGCAGCTATGTAAAACAGCCAGGAATGCTTTTTTGCTGATGACTGCATTATGAGCTCGTTGGTCTTTGCTTTTATACAAGGTCAAAGCATTGACAGCGCATTGCGGCATTCGCACAGGCCTGCTCGCTTTCGACCGATAAAGGCCTGAACACGCGGGTCTTGCGACATAAAGGCCTCCACAGATTCGGCACGCAGGCTTGCTTCGCGGCATTCCGCTCCCCACTTTTCTAGACGCGTTTTCTCACTTACCATTAAGTGTAACGTGATCAGTTGCCTTCAGAAACTCCGGACTTGACTATCCGGCTTCCATTACGGACTATAGATTCTCGTATATCCCGGTATTTTATCCATAGTTCTATCTACTCCTATTATGTATAGTTCACGAAGCGATAACCACGCAGTATGCGAGATGTGACTTCAGCGATGGAATAAGCCTGCCATCCCCGTAGCGCCATTAGCCATATGCAGCGCCAAATTCTTCGTGCCTATGCCCTAACCCAAGTAAGTCTTTGCCACAGATAACAAATGTAATAAAACGGCTATCGCCACGTAACCCTATTAATGCCTACACGAAATTCTGGCTGGCAGCGCATTAGGAGATCTGGTCCACAAGGTACAAGCTCCGAATCGCACACAACGGTATTGAGTTCTCAAAATCCTCGACCATTAAGATGTCTTCCCGTGCAGCTCCCACGGGTGGATTACAGCACCTGTCCGCGGGGCTGTAATAACTCCGTCGTTTATTGCGGGCCGATAAGGCACTCCGGAGTAACGGACGCCGCAGATCGGTCCTTCCCCGCGCCCCGATCGAAACTCGCAATCGGCAATGCAAACTTTCAGCCGGAGAGCCTCTTAAGCCGAGCACCGCGCGCGGGCGCCCAAGAAGTTTCCTCTGGGCGCATAAAAATGCACAAATCAAGGCGCCAAACCTTCGACGGACGGACAGACGGCTGCCGCCGGAGACGCGATCAAGAGTCGTAAAGATGGCGGAGCGCAAGCGCATTGCGGCAAATTAACGCTGCTCGCTCTCTGTCGACCATAAAGTCGAGCGATCATCGCGCGAGCGCGCCCGACGCTACGAGCAGGTCGGCGATAAGCCTCAATTTAGCGACGATCGCCGAACCGATATCGAGTCGCGATCCCGCGAAGCTCAGAGCACGCGCACGAGCGAGCGAGAGGGTGGCGCATTACATGGCGATCGGTACCGGCGGACGATACGATCGCAGCTCCGCCTTGCGTCTCTGCGTGTAAGCGCATCGGCCCAAATGTGACTGCCTTGGCGGCGGAAAAGGGTCCGCATGCGCCTCTCTCCCAGTCTGCATACGCACGCGCTATATCGAATCCGCCGTGGGTCGTCGCTTGGGCCGAATGGTCTCCCAGCACAACACACTATGCCGTCTATATAGGGGCACCCCGGGGTCAAACGCTCGCACTGTTTACAGCTAGCAACATTGCGCGCTGATCGCCATCTCTGAGGCTTCTTGCCCGTCAGTTCTCTACGGCCACGCACTCTCTCTCCCTATCTCGCATACCTACCTACACACCCTCCCAGTTCGGACTTAAAGAAAAGAAACTTCTCGAAGACATCCTCACACCCTCGCCCAGTTTTCGATCTCTCATTTCTCTCTTTTTCTTTCTTTTGCGTTTATCGGAGCTAGCCCCCTGTTCACCACCAGACGGGGGGTGCAGCGGTGGTGTAGTTTCCGCGAAGCCCCCGTCGTTATCGGAAGCTCGTAAAGCTGTCCCCATAAATTCCAAGACCAAAGGTGATGTCTTCGAGCAGGCCTCCCTTCTCTCTTTCTTTCGCGAAGCTTTCTGCTCCTTTAGTCGAGCGGCGAGGAGGAAAAAAAAAAGAAAGAAAACGAGTGATCGCGTGACTCTTTCTGTGCGCGTTCTTGCTCACTGTTTGTATTCCTCGTTTTACAAAAAGTAAGTAAATAAATAAAATAATTATAAATAAACAAACCAAGGGCAACGGGTGGCTCACACACACACGCCAGACGTCCAGAGACCGCTGGAGACACAAGCCGCGGAATTCAACGCGCACGCGAGTCGTTCTGCGTGAGAAGCGGTCTCGTCGACGGCATAAATATTCGCGCAGACCAGAGTGGCGCTATCGAGAGAACACTGTGTCTTTCTGTGCTGCCAGCATCGCGCTCTTCAAGAGCACGTGCTCGTGCACCTGGTCGCACAGAAGGGCGGCTATATGTTGCAAGTGAAACTATACAGAAACGAAGGAAAACAACTAAAACGCTGGAAGTGTCGTGGTATCTAGTGTACCAACAGCTTCCTCGCCGCAGTTAATAACAATAAAAAAAGAGTTGCACCGGTACGTACAATGGTAAACGCTTTAATCGTTCGGCAGCGCAGTCTGCGTGGGGCGCATTGCTCGAATTCGAATGAAATTTCTGCAGTTATTGAAGAACAAAATTTGAATTTGCGAAGAGTTCGGGAGGTAGGCATTGGCTGAAGATTTTTTTTTTTTTTTGCTGTTGTTGTTTACACGAGGAGTACTTACGGCCAAAATACTGATGCTGAACTAAAACAGGTGTGTATTGTGGGGCTCACGATTGCATATAAAGGCTGGTAAAAAAGTGTCTGATTATGATAAGCACCTGGGTGTTCTATTCACTCACGATATGTCATGGCCCTAACATAGTGACTGATCCTGCGCTGATGCTCTCTTTCGTTTCGGTTACTTACAAAGTACGCTTCGTTCAGCTCATAAAGCCACCAGTTTGCCTACCTAGTACGTACGTCCTTTTCCTGAACATGACTCGGTAATTTGGCATGCTTACTTAAAGTCAGACATCTTGAAGCGAGAGTCTGCTCAAAGGAAACCCACCCGTTTCATATGCCAGCGTTACGATCGCTACTTCTGTCGCTTTTCCTCGGTCTTCATTGAATCTCGTGAATCTCCATGCACGCCGTGAGGTTAAATGCCGTAAATTTATTTACACTCTGGTTACTACTTAACGCTACTCATCCTAACAGTACATCAAGTTTGCCAAAGCTTCTTCGCCTAGGTATTTTGACCCTCTCAACACTGCGCCGATTTTTGCCAGAACCGAAAGATTTAAACATATATTGCCTTTTGCCTCGCGCAATCGAATGTTGAAGAATGTTGCCTGGCGGTGTGATGTTTTTGTCATTGACAGCATCGTCTTTATGTTGAATGGATATTCCACAATGTTTGTTTATATACCCCACTACTGCGATATAACCCTTCGATTAGGGTTGCAGTATATACAAATGCTTTAAGAAAAATCCTTTTTTAATAGATTTTTTCTACGCGTTATGCGTATGATGAAGCTGAGGATTGCGAGATGTCCTGACGACGGCACGGTAACATTGACGACGAGAATGGTCGTCTCCAGTGCAACTCAGTAAAGCGGACAGACCGACGGAGAAATCACACCCCACTTTTTCCAGCTCTTAGCTCCTGTCGCAGTAAAATGCTGCCACATACAAAGCTTCGACTAGCAAAGCTTCAACTAAATTATCCAGGGTGCTGGCACTCAAAATAATAATAATAATAATAATAATAATAATAATAATAATAATAATAATAATAATAATAATGAGCTCGAGCACGCAACGTCCACGGATCCCTCTTCCTCCAGCGAAGCCCGCCGCCGTCTTCCCTTCGACACGGTGGCGCGGCGGGAGCGGCGAGGCGCAAATCGTCCATCCGTCTCGGCTGAACGAGGCGGCCATCAACGCTCTCCCACCGTGGCTACTACCCACGCGGAGCACAGATGCTCGGGCCGCGGGCGGAAAAAGACGCGTCTCCGGTTACGCGAACCGGGGTCCGGGAGGTGCAGCCAGCGTCCACTGCGAAGGACGACGCGCAGTCAGCTCGTCCCCGATCTCCGCTGTCGCCCTGCGTCGTCAGGTTCGTCCTCCTTTCAGAGAGGGGCCGGTCCGTCTGCTTCCAGTAGCACCCCCAGCCAGCAGCAGCGACGGAACCGTGCAACAACAAACAGTCGCCGTGTGCCGCCCGCCGGGTCCCCCGCGAGCGCCAGGCATGGGTCGCGAGCGAGAACGTGCGTGGACTCCTGGCGAAAACCGAGGGGAGAGACAGTGCTCGCATTTGCTGTCTTTTGACCAAGCGTGCAACTCCCGTTTCCCGTCGCGACGTATACTCGAGACGGGGGGAACGGGGGGGGGGGGGGGGGAGGGCGTAGTGAGCGAGTGTGCGTATGTTGGGAGGGAGGGGAAACGTGGCGTTGTAGACTACGTAGAGGGGGCGCGGTGGGCTTTTTCTCCCGAAAATAGCTGGTTGCCTCCTAGCGAGGACGTCGCAGCTCCGATCGCCATTCTGCGACTCGCGCAGCCAGAGGTGGAAGAAGAGACAACTGTCGCCACCGACAGTGTCCTCTTTCCCGAAGCCGCGCAGTGCAGAGCAGGAAGCTGGCCGAGCCGAGAGAACGGCGTCCATCATACTTTCCGGAGGTCTTGTCCCGCTGACATGAGGCGGCTTTTTTTTCGCGGATGGACGAAGAGCGAACAAAAGCGCCCTCTCGAATGCCCCCCGGGAGTTCCTGCGTGGGAGTGGCAGTCACTGTTGTTACCACTCACTTCCTTTGGTATCCGTCGGGTGTTTCGAGAGGGATTTGCGAGTAGTTAGCGTTCGGTTTCAGCAGCCGGAACTCTTTGTGCGGCGACGGGTATTAGATTCTGCTCTCTGAAGCCACCCTCTTACTGAACGAGGACATTGTGTTCTGACCATAACGTGGCTGTTGAAGGAACACAGAGTAGTAAATGTCAGGAAAGACGGGGCACCCGATGGAAGCCGTGGACCCGTCCGAATCGAATTGTGTCCACGTTGGCAGATGCTGCAACGACGGCCACCGCGTTGTCCTCGGCCAACGCAACGAGTTCTTTCAGAAAGGCTCGTTTTGTGCTTCGGCGAGTACATGCGCTGTGATCAAAACGGAACGAAAAATGACATTGGACATAGCAAAAGTTATTTCGGCTATGCTCATCCTCGACTCAAAAGCGCCACACCTTTCCTGAAGGCAAGGCACAACTCCGCCATCCTGAAGGCACATACCAGTGACACTGACTTCGAACCCACCGTGCCTCGCGAAATCTCATACAGGCTTTGCCGTACGCGGCCGTCACCTTCTTACCTGTCTAACCTCTTCCGCCTATTTCTTATTTAGACTCTGCGTTTCTTTTCTTTTAACCCTCCTATTCTCTCACGTCCTTCGTAAATGAGCACTGACGCATATTTTTTTTTGTAAACTCTTAACACAAGTTTGTCGCACGTTCAAGAGTATACACATCTGAGCATGAAGGACGGGAAGCACTTAGGGGATACAACAATTCTATACTAAGGTCGAGCTCGAAATGCCGGACCCGGAGTCATCGACATTATCGTGACGTCATGATACAGATGAAAATTTACCAATGAAATGTAGCAATAAGTTTAAGTATGATGATGATGCTCATAAACAAAAGGAAATGAACGAGAGTTCTGCCAACACCACCTGGTTAATGATACACTCAGATTTAAGTTGTATCCGGCTATAGATAGCACGAGGCCTGTTCACTCCAATCCATGACGTCATGCTACCTGGCCCGAAATTTTCATTGCCAAGGATGGCGTGACGAAAGCGGTGACGTCAAAATCACCACGGCTTACTGGGGAGCATCCCCAATAGATTCTATGACAGTCGGACCAGGTAACATGGCGTCATGGATCGGAGTGAACAGGCCTTGTGCTATCTATAGTCGGACACAAATTAAGTCTGTAGTGAATCCCCGCCCATGCCCTCATAACCGCCAGTCACTGTTGCTCCGCGAGGCTGCAAATAATTCGTACTTCAAACTTTATTTATTACGTACCTAAGTAAAGTGGTAACCACAAAAATAAAGTTATAAGCGCATCATTTTATACGTTTTTACTTGTCCATTATAGTAGAATGGTGAAAGCCTAATTATTTATTGAACTGAAATAAAATGCTTGCAAAGTGAAAACTTGGCGTGCGCCACAAATCTTTGCAAGAAGCAAAAGTCACAATTCATCACAGTTTTGTACAAGATTGCATATATTCTTATTATCGTTTACTGCGTTATTAAAAAAATAATTGTCTGCACAATACGAATCGGGGCTTATATATACTGCGGTTTCAAACATGGACGTCTCTCCTGCGGAAGCGTTTCTGGCTGAGCACGATTACGCATCTTCCGTTCCTGCTTCATCGAGCTTGCCTTCACCCACTGCGCCGTCATCAGGTGCGCCTCAGGGGTGCCACGCTACCCCGACAGCATGTTCAGAATAAACAGCCGTGGGAACGCCCGCTCCAGTGGCATTCAGCAAATCTTGCTGAATGTGTATATGAGGCTACGACAAGAGCAACCGAATGTTGCGATCACGCAGATCGGCGAGAGGGTGAGCGAACTAACCGGTGTTTGCTTAGGCAAAATTTTTATGTCAGGCGCACTGCCAAAAACATGGACGGAGAACTACGGACGCATCCAGGGAAGCGGCCTAGAAATGAAGGCTGTGAGAGACGCCTACATACTTATGACAGCTTCACACTGATCGCACTAAGAAACTGAGGTCACGGCTTTTTCCGCCGCAACGAGACCCCAACAGTGCAGAAGGTCGCTGCAGAATTAGCATTCGCGAGCACAGAACATTTGCCGGACCTTGAGCCATGGACAATCCGCCGCTTCCTCTTGGACATCGACTTCAAGACCAAGAAACGTTGAACTCCTTGACCATAGAGTGCGAAGACTCGTTGCGATGGGAGCCCAAATATCTTCACGAGATTATTCGGTACAGGGAAGAAGGGCGCAAGACCCTATCTTGATGAAACATGGGTCACTGCTGGCCACACAGTGAGCAACCTCTCGGCCTATAAGACAGCCAAGTCGTCACGTGGCCTGCAATCTCCTCCTCGGCCTGCAAGGCAATATGAAACATGGCCATGAGGGCTCCACTGATGCCACCTATTCAGCCTGCTTGCGCATCAAGAACCACGCTGGAGACTCCTGAAGGCGCAAACTCGCTTTGCAATGTTGTCCAAAAAGTGTCATGCACCTTCGTCTCCATAGATGCACACTGTGACGTCAGTGGCACCCCTTCGGCCACTCTTCAGTGCTGTGAGTGATGCAACTGTTGGAGGGCACTGTGTGCGTCTATTCAGTGATGTGCAATGTTCTGTATTAGTAAGACTAGGCTACTGCGATCATCTCTGGAAAGAGCTCCTCATCGAGGCACTCACAGTGCTCTTGCTGAAGACGTTAACTCAATGTCAATCATATTGTCACGTGGTGGTGACGCTAAGAACACAGTAGCGATACTGTGAAAGGCAAAAACTAACTTTTATTGGGCGAACCTGTGCCCACAAGAACAGGCTACACTTATAGCACAACGATAGCGGCGAACAAGGTCGGCGATCGTCGGAAATCTGATCAGCGAGTCAAGCGCGTCGGCTTTTATACAGCAGTCGTCGAATGTTCCAGACTAATCGTTCGGACCCGCGTACCTTCCACAAAGTTCTACACCATTCGCTTCACACGATGAAATCAGATAACACAACGTTTGGCGACAACAGATAGCCGGGTAGAAGTATCGATAACTTTCCAGAAACTTCGGATACATGCAGGCAGGTCCCGCGCTGTGCGATTACATTTGTTAGGTGGCGAAACGTGGTCGCCCGATAAAGATAAGTACACGTGTCAATACCCCCCTCTTAAAAAAGCATTATCCCGATGCTACAAATATAAGAGAGCAAAACACAAAAGGACACTTATTAAACACAAGTAACAAAACAACGAAAAGAAAGTAAGTCCAAAGGTCAGTTACGCGAAGTCCCAAAGTTCATTATCGCTGGTAGTACGGCTTGAGTCGCACAACGTGGACTATTTCAGGTCGTGAGCGGCGCCGCTGTGATAGCGAAATGCCGTCTGGCACGACCTCATAGTCCAGTGCCCCAACACGTCGGATGATCTTGTACGGTCCGAAATAGTGACGCAAAAGCTTCTCGCTCAGTCCTCGTCGGCGTATAGGGGTCCAAACCCAAACACGGTCACCGGGCTGGTACTCGACGAAGCGTCGTCGGAGGTTGTAATGTCGGCTGTCGGTACGCTGCTGGTTCTTGATCCGTAGGCGGGCGAGTTGTCGAGCTTCTTCGGCGCGCTGGAGAAAGGTCGCGACGTCAAGATTCTCTTCGTCCGTGACGTGCGGCAGCATGGCGTCGAGCGTCGTCGTCGGGTTCCTGCCGTAAACCAGCTTAAACGGCGTGATCTGTGTTGTTTCTTGCACCGCCGTGTTGTAAGCGAAGGTTACATACGGCAGGACCGCGTCCCACGTCTTGTGCTCGACGTCGACGTACATTGCTAGCATGTCGGCGAGGGTCTTGTTCAGGCGCTCCGTGAGACCATTCGTCTGCGGATGGTAGGCAGTTGTCCTCCTGTGGCTTGTCTGGCTGTACTGCAGAATGGCTTGGGTGAGCTCTGCTGTAAAAGCCGTTCCTCTGTCGGTGATGAGGACATCTGGGGCACCATGTCGCAGCAGGATGTTCTCTACGAAAAATTTCGCCACTTCGGCTGCGCTGCCTTTCGGTAGAGCTTTGGTTTCAGCAAAGCGGGTGAGATAGTCCGTCGCCACGACGATCCACTTATTCCCGGATGTTGACATCGGAAACGGCCCCAACAAATCCATCCCAATCTGCTGGAATGGTCGACGAGGAGGTTCGATCGGCTGTAGTAATCCTGCTGGCCTTGTCGGTGGTGTCTTGCGTCGTTGACAGTCTCGGCATGTCTTGACGTAACGGGCGACGTCGGCGGTCAGACGCGGCCAGTAATACCTTTCCTGTATTCGCGACAGCGTCCGGGAGAACCCGAGGTGCCCAGCGGTTGGATCGTCGTGTAGGGCGTGCAGTATTTCTGGAAGCAGCGCTGATGGCACAACAAGAAGGTACCTGGCGCGGACTGGTGAGAAGTTCTTCTTCACGAGCAGGTTGTTCTGTAGCGTGAACGAAGACAACCCGCGCTTAAATGCCCTAGGGACAACGTCGGTGTTCCCTTGCAAATATTCGACGACGCCTTTTAGCTCCGGGTCTGTTCGTTGCTGTTTAGTGAAGTCTTCCGCGCTTATTATCCCAAGGAAGGCGTCGTTGTCCTTGTCGTCTTGCGGCGGCGGATCGATTGGGGCGCGTGATAAGCAGTCGGCGTCGGAGTGTTTTCTTCCGGACTTGTATACTACCGTGACGTCATATTCTTGTAGTCTGAGGCTCCACCACGCCAGCCGTCCGGAAGGGTCCTTTAAGTTAGCTAGCCAACACAACGCGTGGTGGTCGCTGACGACTTTGAATGGCCTGCCATAGAGGTAAGGGCGGAATTTAGCTGTAGCCCAAATGATGGCGAGGCATTCCTTTTCAGTCGTAGAATAATTGCTTTCCGCTTTTGACAGCGACCGGCTAGCATAAGCTATCACCTGTTCGACTCCGTTTTTCCTCTGGACTAGGACGGCACCGAGGCCTAGGCTACTGGCGTCAGTGTGGATTTGGGTATCGGCGTCCTCGTCGAAGTGTGCAAGTACCGGCGGCGACTGCATGCGTCGTTTGAGTTCTTGAAATGCCTTGGCCTGCGGCGTTTCCCACTTGAACGCGACATCACATTTGGTTAGATGTGTTAGCGGCTCCGCGATGCGTGAAAAGTCCTTGACAAAGCGCCTATAGTAGGCACACATGCCAAGGAATCTGCGCACTGCCTTCTTGTCGGTTGGCTGCGGGAACTTTGCGATGGCAGCTGTCTTCTGTGGGTCGGGGCGTACTCCTGATTTGCTGATGACGTGGCCTAGGAACAAAAGCTCTTCGTAAGCGAAGCGGCACTTTTCCGGCTTCAGAGTGAGCCCTGATGAATTGATGGCTTCTAATACTGTCGCAAGCCGCCTAAGGTGATCGTCGAAATTTGCGGCGAAGACAACGACGTCATCCAAGTAAACAAGACAGGTCTGCCACTTCAATCCTGCTAAAACCGTGTCCATCACTCGCTGGAACGTTGCAGGCGCCGAGCACAGTCCAAATGGCATAACCTTGAACTCATAGAGGCCGTCTGGCGTGATGAAGGCGGTCTTTTCGCGATCCCTTTCGTCGACTTCTATTTGCCAGTAGCCAGACTTGAGGTCCATCGATGAGAAGTATTTAGCATTGCAGAGCCGATCCAATGCGTCGTCTATCCGTGGGAGGGGGTATACGTCTTTCTTCGTGATTTTGTTCAGTCGACGATAATCGACGCAGAAACGTAGGGTTCTGTCCTTTTTCTTCACTAAAACAACTGGAGACGCCCACTGGCTTTTCGATGGCTGGATGATGTCGTCGCGCAGCATTTCCTCGACTTGTTGTCTTATAGCTTCGCGTTCTCGCGTCGAAACTCGGTAAGGGCTCTGGCGGAGTGGTCGAGCGCACTCTTCGGTTATTATGCGATGCTTTGCGACTGGTGTTTGTCGAATCCTCGATGACGTCGAAAAGCAGTCTTTGTATCGTCGAAGCAGACTTCTGAGCTGTTGCTGCTTAATCACGGGGAGACTTGGATTTATGTCGAAGTCTGGCTCGGGGACTACGGTCGTCGGGGTAGATACGACAGAATCCGAGAGGACAAACGCATCGCTGGTTTCCTGTATTTCCTCGATGAATGCGATCGTCGTGCCCTTGTTGATGTGCTTGAACTCCTGGCTGAAGTTTGTCAGCAGCACTTTCGTTTTTCCTCCGTGCAGTCGAGCGATCCCTCTTGCGACGCAAATTTCGCGGTCGAGTAGTCGACGTTGGTCGCCTTCGATGACGCCTTCTACGTCAGCAGGTGTTTCGGTGCCGACCGAAATAACGATGCTGCAGCGAGGCGGGATGCTCACTTGATCTTCGAGCACACTCAAGGCGTGGCGACTACGAGGGCTCTCCGACGGTATCGCTTGGTCTTCCGACAGCGTTACTGACTGCGACTTCAGGTCGATGATTGCGCCGTGTTGGCTCAGGAAGTCCATGCCGAGAATGACGTCTCGTGAACACTGTTGCAGGATAACGAAGGTGGCAGGGTAAGTCCGGTCATGAATGGTAATTCTTGCCGTGCAGATTCCAGTCGGCGTAATGAGGTGTCCTCCAGCGGTCCGAATTTGGGGGCCCTCCCATGCAGTCTTAACCTTCCTCAACTGGGCGGCGATGTGTCCACTCATTACGGAGTAATCGGCCCCTGTGTCGACTAAGGCAGTGACTGCGTGGCCGTCGAGAAGTACGTCGAGGTCGGTGGTTCTTCGTCTGGCGTTGCAGTTGGTTCTTGGCGTCGGATCACGGCTGCGTCGTGTTGAACTGAAGCTGGAACGTCGCGTCGTCAAGCCATCTTTCGTCGGTGTAGTCTTGGCTTCCTGACTTCGTCGGGACGGCGGCGTGTCGTCATTAGGTCGTCGAGATGGTTTCTTTGTCGTCTTCGTCGGCGGCGGAGGATCTTCGTCAGTTCGACGAACAGCAACCGCACCTCCATCGGTTGCTGCTTTTAGTTTTCCGGATATGGGCTCGCAGAGCGGCCCCGGCCTGGGCCGGTGTATGGTCGGCGCTGCGGCGACAGGTAGCGGCCTGGTGACGGCGAACGGGACGGTCGTCGAGGGCTCCACTGAGTAGCGGCGAGGTAGTCGGCGATGTCACGAGGGCGTTCACTTTCCCTCGGGCGGTGTGCGTTGACGGCGAAGCCTCGCAATCCCAGGTCGCGGTATGGGCATCGGCGGTACACATGGCCGGCTTCGCCGCAGTGGTAGCAGAGCGGGCGGTGGTCAGGAGCGCGCCAAATGTCCGTCTTCCTCGCGTAGGTGCGCTGGGCGACGGGTGGTCGTGCTGGCGGCGGCGGCGGCGGACGACGGAATTGCGGCGTGACAGGGCCCTGGCGCGGTCGCGAAGGGGGACCTTGACGGCGTGCGACGGCGGCGTAGGTCATCGCTTGCGGCTCAGGCTGCGGCGATTCAGGGGCTACTCCAAGTTGTTGTTGGAGTTCCTCACGCACGGCGTCGGCAATCGTAGCCACTTGAGGCTGTGATGCCATATGGGAACAGCTTTTGTAGCTCCTCCCTCACGACAGCTCGGATAGTCTCGCGTAGGTCGTCGGTGGCCAGTGACTGAACTCCGGCGTAGTTTGTCGAGTTGGTGCGGCGGTCGAATTGCCGGTTTCGCATCTCGAGTGTCTTCTCGATGCTGGTGGCCTCGCGAAGAAACTCGTCGACAGTCTTCGGTGGGCTTCGTACCATCCCGGCAAAAAGTTCCTCCTTTACACCACGCATGAGTAGGCGGACTTTCTTTTCCTCGGACATTTCCGGGTCGGCGTGGCGAAATAGGCGGCTCATTTCTTCTGTAAAAATCGCGGTGGTCTCATTTGGTAGTTGCACCCGGGTTTCTAATAGCGCTTGGGCTCGTTCTCGGCGTACAACGCTTGCGAATGTCTGCAGGAAGCCGCTTCGGAATAGCTCCCAGGTCGTCAAGCTGGCTTCTCGGTTCTCGAACCACGTCCTGGCAGCGTCTTCCAATGCGAAGAAGACATGTCGCAGTTTGTCGTCGCGGTTCCACTTGTTAAAAGCAGCGACCCTCTCGTATGTCTCAAGCCAGCTTTCCGGGTCCTCGAACGTTGAACCGCGGAACGTCGGAGACTCCCTGGGCTGCTGCAGCACGATGGGAGATGCTGGGGCTGCCATTGGGGTGGACTTGGTGGTGATCTTCCTGGTTTCAGGCAAAAGTCCGTGCTCCGGGGGCAGTTGTTGAATACGGCGGCTTGCTCGATGGTCCGGGACTACGTTGGTGCTGTCTTTGCGGTCCGGGCTTGGATCACGGTTTGTCGGGGGCGTCCGGTACATGAAAGAAAAGCACCTCCACCAGATGTCACGTGGTGGTGACGTTAAGAACACAGTAGCGATACTGTGAAAGGCAAAAACTAACTTTTATTGGGCGAACCTGTGCCCACAAGAACAGGCTACACTTATAGCGCAACGATAGCGGCGAACAAGGTCGGCGATCGTCGGAAATCTGATCAGCGAGACAAGCGCGTCGGCTTTTATACAGCAGTCGTCGAATGTTCCAGACTAATCGTTCGGACCCGCGTACCTTCCACAAAGTTCTACACCATTCGCGTCACACGATGAAATCAGATAACACAACGTTCGGCGACAACAGATAGCCGGGTAGAAGTATCGATAACTTTCCAGAAACTTCGGATACATGCAGGCAGGTCCCGCGCTGTGCGATTACATTTGTTAGGTGGCGAAACGTGGTCGCCCGATAAAGATAAGTACACGTGTCAATATCCAGAAGGCGGAACCATTGCCTGCAAAACTGGTTCACTGGACTACGTCAAAAGATAGTTTTTTTCCTCCCTTTCTACAAAATGCTTTATGAATACCCATGTCTTCTTGAATTAGAAAAGTGCTATAGAATGCAATTTTAAGGAATTATCTTTTTTATAGAATGTACGCTTAATTTAAAAATGGGCCCAAGAATGCTTCTTTTTCGAGAAATTGTAGTGTATAATGTAAAGGTATGCGAAAGGGTACATTACTCGTACTCACGTTACTTGTCACTGAAATGTCCAAAACATGTTTTCACTCGAAAGACTACAAAGTGCTCAGTAGCTTTTGTTGTGAGCCAGTCAGTGGGGATGTCTGAACATGAGTACACTTCCATGTATACAGTAGTTGAAGACTATTGTGAAGTACTGTATTCTGTAATAAAGCCTTCCAAATGAATGTGAAGTGCCATACGGGATGTATTGTCTGTGGGCTTTTTTTGACTAATGCATGTAAATGAATTTTTTTATCCATCCAGGTTCCTTTCACTTATAAAAGTATGTGAAAGGGTACATTACTCGTACTCAAGTTAGTTGTCACAGATTGTACAAAACATGCTTTCACTGAGAACATTACAGTGTTCAGAAGGTTCTGTTACCACAGCTCTGGCCTAGAAGTTTAAGCATCCACCTTGCATGATAGAGGTGTGCGGTTATATCCCCAGTTCCACTGGGTACCTATCGGTGATGCAATGGGTACAAGCTTTCCCTTGGCCTGGTGCTCGGCTTCTATGCTGTGAAATGAAATAAAACTTATGTGTGTAATACGGCTTCTCTGACCAAAGGCGCCTAGCGCCATAATATTCGACTTTATCAGGTAATTCTGCTGTGAACTATTCAACGGTCAGATGTGAACAACTTGTAACTCACGTTTGTGCCGGCTTTCTCCTCTGCAAAGTTGCACTGTTTTCAAGCGTTTCATAAAGCCCAACCAAGGCTTTCGCCATATGAGTGCTGTTTGTCAAATGAATAGTGTTTTTTTTCATGTATATAGCAGTTGAAAAATACTGTTAAAGGGACACTAAAGCGAAACAAAAAATCTGTTTAGATTAATGGAGCATTGTTTAAGAACCCTGCAGGCAGTCATTTAAAAAAAAATAGTTTGATTATTAGATGAGAAAATGAAGGTCTAAGTATCAGTATTTGAATTTCGCGCCGAAACCCCAGCGCCGGTACGTCAGCGTGACGTCAGGGATACCAAAGTATGTTTTCGCATTTGGGCAGCGTTGGCTGAATAAAGGTTCCCGGAACTTGCCATGTTTAATATTTCGTTCCATTAGAACACAATGTAGTCAATCTGTACCGCTATATATAATTAGTAGGCCCTGGAAGATTCCATTAAAATCCAAGACGTCACAGCCCCCAGGTGCGGGAACTCAAGTAGGCGTCGCCACCCGTATTTCGTTCTTGCGCTTTTTCTGGCTTACCAAAGGTCTCATCGTTGTAAGAGTGGTGTTTTTGGTGTTGTAGAACGGTAATTTAATGATGCAGAAGAAATCATTTTTTACTTTAGTGTCCATTTAAGATCTCTGTTTTGGAAAGCAAGACATTCCAAATGAATTTGAAGTATGTGAAAAGACGTATTACGTATGGGCTTTTTTCAATAACGCACGTAAATTAACTTTTTTGTTTCTGCATAGCATACAATGCTTATGCAGACTTCCTTGAGTAGCTTCTGTTCTCACTCAGCTACTTGTAAATATTTTCCTGTGGGTATAATTCTCACTACATGGTTTCAGTGGTCCTGGGCAAGTAGCAACTGTTGCTACTATGGACTCCCAGTGGGTCATCTGTTTGTCCAGATACGCAGGTGCTACGGGACCCATTTATTCTTTTCGGTAGCATACGCTGGCGTTGCCAGTGTGTGACATGACACTGCTCGGGATGTTTTGTCTCGCTCCAAGGTTGCTCCATTATTCCCACCTCATGATTATTTTGCAAAGGTTACGGTTGTACAATAATTTGCTGTTATGGTTGTATCATGATTGTACCATCACAATTGATCGTAATTACAATTGCATAGTTCAGGAAAACAGCAGAAAGCAGTGCTTGTGCGGCATCGGTTTCCGCCAGTATGTGAAAGACTGAAGTCAGTACTTTAGTCAATACATTCAATAGGTGGAAGTGAGTCAACGTCAACAAATGCATTTTATCGGCTCAAGCGCAGAGTAAAAATCAATACGGTCGTCATACGACCAGTCTCAAATGTGTTCTATCTCCATTACGGTGGATTAAAGTATAGTGAAAAATGACATATCTTTTATACTTTTGTTTCCACCGCTCTGAACAGTGGACAATGACAGTGAAGAGCAAGTTGATTTCATTCAGTCAGGATTTCGCCTTTCGGGGCAAGGCAAGAAGTGCTCTAACTTCATGTGTTGTCTCGACATGAACTTGCATTTTGTATGGATGAGTGCATACACAATCGTCTCTCCGCAGTCTGCCCCTTGGACAATGCTCAACCATAGTCCTCAGGCATGTTTTGGTGTCTCTTCGTGAACACTCCCAATGGGCCCCAATCATGAATTACCAAATTAACGCCTGACGGAGGGAGAGAGATGTAAATGTTCTAGAGCAGATGTATGTATGCATGTACATCTGGTTCATAGTTGTATGTTGTCCTATTCTTATGCATGCTATTTTGTCACGCTGAAGGCACAGAGCATTGGGTCTCTTCACCCGGACCTAAGACCACATGTTCTTTTAATGGAAAAATAAACACAAGGTCCGCCTACTCATCTTTGTCTCAAATATGTCTCGCCACAACACTAACTTAACACGAACAACAGTGTAAACCTGACCCAGCAACACTGCCTCGTGGACTGCTATATAATGGTTCTTCGCATAAATTAATTTTGTAACAGTATCTGATGGATTAAATATTGTCTGGTTATACCATCCAAGTGCCCAATGCACCTCAACCAAGCACCTGTCGTGGGTACAAGAACTTTGCAAATGTCTTATCACAGGCAGCTCGATTTTTGAATGTGCAGCAGTACAAACGGCCACAAATTATGTTTGCAGCTTTCTGTTCATGGTATTTTCTAACCAAGGACATTTGACATTGACGCCTTTGACACTTGCGGCTACTATGAACGTCTGCGCATACTGTTATGTATGCTATGGCATGTGATGTTTAACCTCCAGAAGCTGCACATGGGCTATGAGACACGCAGTGCACAGCTTTTCAGCTGCATTACCAGTTGCAGTAACATCATGTATGAGCTTAATATAAGGCAACGTTTGGCTAGTGAATGAATCAGACATGCACCCAAGACATTTGAAACGAATTCTGCACCATTTGATGTTCATGGTGCACCAATTGCTTGCTCTGTACTACAAGAATGCATGACACATTTCACCTGCGCAATTAAGGCGATTACACAGGTTTTAGGATTATTCTGCTCAAGAATGTACAAAGACAATTGATTTAGACACGACATAACTGCATAGCGCCCTCAAATCGTCAAACCCAGCTCGTGACTTTTTGGTGACATTGGATAAGTGACGAAAGCGACACGTTGGTAATGAGGGACAGCTCAGTGGAGGGCTCCGGAATACTTTCCATCACCTGGCGTTTTTCAACGCGCACTGACGTCGCACAGTATACAGGCACCTTGCGCTTCGCCACCATTTAATTAAACGCGGCCACCGCGGCTGGGATTGAACCCCATCCTCGGACTCAGCATCCGAGCCGGCCCGCAACGACAGCGATTGCCATCGCACAACGCCGAAAGATCATGAAAACGAGCTGAAAAATTATGCGCCTTTGGATAATGTTTGACAATTTCGCTATCTCAAAAGGACGCCCGTAACGTCAGCGGCCAATCCGGAAACCACGCCGGCAAGCCGACAGTGGTTCTTCAGTGGTCCTGTCCAACCACGAAAAATTACAATGAAACATATGTAAACTGACCTTAACGGTATAGATTTTACGATGCGATGAAGTCACGGGTTCAACAGAATTGAAGTTGAGTACTCGATGAATAGCACATGTCGCTAAAGAAAATAATTCCGAGCGGCTGATACAGCACGCACGACCAAAACGAAGAGACCTGGCTCTAGGCTCGAAAGTAAGGAACTACAAGAACGACGAAAATACTGCCTTGCTTCGTTGCAACTATTTATTGTCAAGTTTCATTTCAGTTGGCAGAGAAGTTTCATGAGTAGGGCGGACTTAGCAGCGAAATGAACTGTACCGCGGACATTTGAAGAGTGAAATGCTCAGACTCCATACACTTTGTCCATGTTCGTTGCAAACCGCATCGCTTCAGCCGATGAAAGGGCTCTTTAAGAACAGCAGACACTCCGGACGTATGAAGTATGACGCCATTTTGAAGAAATCGCAAGACGACGATTTTATTTGCGTCTGTGATTGGCTGGCGGAGTAACACAACCCCGCGTGGTCCGTGTTCCCTTGTTGCAAACTGCTGTTTTTTTTAAAAGTAGTATCCTACTATAGGTGGTGTTGGTTCTGCTCGCATTTCTTCGCTCCCGTCTGGTACGTAATAGTCGCAGGAATGGAGCGCGCCGGCGTTTCATGACATCATGACGTATGTATCTTTTGGGTACTAAAATCTAAACTAGTTAATAGTAATTAGCAGTGGAGTAAATTATTTAGGGTACTCTTATGCTCACCAGTATTTTTTTCATAGAGTTTAGATGGTTTGGATGTTCACTTAACGGAAAAATTCAAAAGTGTTCTTTATGCCCTCCTTTAACAGTCGAGGGACAGTTATTTAAGAGTTATGTTTGATAAAATCCGGCTTTGCAATTCTATGAAATGCGTAAAACGCAATTTGAAATTAAAGCAGAAGCCGACAGGCTGTAGATGACGCTACAAAATAAAAAAAAAAGCATTTACAGGTCGCGTACAAGGGAAACAAACTGAACAATACTAAACGAGCAGAAGAGATAGAAGGGTTTCAGTTTATCATGGAGAGCAATTCATCCGACATTGTGATTATTTAAGCATCATGAAAGAAAATTTTAAGATTCTTTTAAGGTTTAAGCCGAGTGACAAAAAGTCATTCGGCACATAAATTCCAGTTAGATCATTTGCCCATGGTAAAATGGTTCAACTTGGATGCCTGCTGCCATTGTTCATTTTCACTTCTGATTCATTTTACCAATGAATGAATGAATGAATGAATGAATGAATGAGTTTCTCCATGTATCAACATACGTGGAGACGTGAAAAGAAAAAAGCTTGGCGGTGTTTCACCCCCGTACGTTTGAGCATCAACCTTTTGCAGCACACAAAAGAAAAGAGCAATAACCAATAATGAATGCATGCACAGAGATAACGATCATTTCAGTCAGCTAATAATAATAATAATAATAATAATAATAATAATAATAATAATAATAATAATAATAATAATAATAATAATAATAATAATAATAATTTTATTATTATTATTATTATTATTATTATTATTATTATTATTATTATTATTATTAATGTTGTATGAACTATAACAACAAGGTTGTACAAACAAGTTCACATTGTATACCGAGGAAGAGTTATACGCAATGGACTTCAACATATTTTTTTGAGTTCTGTCAATTCGACACAGCCACCGAGATGAGCAAAATCCGAACAATGTAATGCCATAACGTAACACACTGTATGCTAAGGCGTGTATGATAGTGATTTTTACAGGCATCGGAAGAATGGATTAAATGTTAAAAAGGAGCGATGAAACACTTCTGAGCCTGCCGCAATGATATGTCATGTGGTCATTCCATGAGAGGTCACTGTCAAAGAAAACACCAAGATATTTAACGGAGTTTACATATTCTACGGGGGCACACTGACACGATTGACAAGTACGACAGTGCAGAAACAAGGGTAAATGTGTAACAGTTGTTTTAAGTGGATTTCTAAAACACATTTTTGTTTTTGCTTGTTTATTGACAAACAGTTGTTAGGAAATCAGGTCACTGCATCGTACATACTCTGTTGAAGTAACGCAACTGCTTTTGAGTAACAGATATGTTTAGTTAAAAGGACAGTATCATCTGCATACTGAAATATCAGACACTTCGATACAGCTGAAGAAAAATTATTTTTATATATGTTAAAAAGAAGAGGGGACAAAATAGAGCCCTGGGGCACTCCAGCTTTCAAACATAGTTTGTTATTGATGAATAACTGGTTGTCTAAAGATACTACCTGCGAGCGGCCGGACAAATAGTTTTTTAGGAACTGGTAAAATGGCCCCCTGAAACCGAGCAGCTATAGTTTTTCAAGCAGGAGTTCGTGGTTCACAGTATCGAATGCCTTAGAAGTATCGAGAAACAAGGCAGATGCAAACTTGTTTTGTTCTAAAGCTGTGCTTAATTCGTCTGAAAATTCCTCGAGCAGAACAATGGTGCCCCATCCCGCGACAAAACCAAACTCGGATCGACATAACTCAAAACTTGTCTAGAAATGACGTCATAGTTTTCTATTATTCGCGACGTGATAGGCAAGATCGAAATAGGTCGGTAACTGTCCACAATACCTTTATTTCCTCCATTAAATAATGGAGACAACAACAACAACAACAACAACAACAACAATAATAATAATAATGATAATGATAATAATAATAATAATAAAGAAACTAGCATGCTGGCTTATGCAATGCTGAGGGAAAGTGCAAGGCTGTGAGTTATGTAGAACTATATAAAACCGTCGCGTAGGAAGCAAGAACGACACAAAGGAACAAACTATAAAAACACGCTTAAGTTTTAGTGCGGTTAGAGCAAAAAGCGATATAACAACTTGATATATTATAACTTATAAAGATACGATAATTTAATCATTTACACAGAAAAACAAATGATATTTCGTTCTTTTATTTGTGCTCTAAGACATTCTATGTGCTATAATAAAAACATTTTCTCAGACGTACAATACACACATAGTGTAAGCACTCGTTAAGTTCTATTCCTGCTGAATTAACACCAGCGTCGTCATTGCAATCTTCTCTCTCGTCTCGTCTGCCGCACTGGGGAGCTAGCCGCGTTTTCAAATTTCTCGCGGAAACGTCGAAATGAGTTCCATCGCGTCAAGGACGAACTGCGTCCGCGTGGCCTGCGTGTTGGCGCTTATAGCGCTGTGACATGCAGAGTTATCTGGTCTTCTATCGATTTTCCTTCCGGATTTCCTGCGAGCTCCCTCTTCTTAAGCCACCGAATGTGGGGATAACTAAACATGTAAGTAAATACACTCTTGTTGTGCTTAAGTGCCTCTAATCACATGTCTACCGTCCCGTCGGGCCAGCCTACGGAAGTGGCCCGCGACTCTTTATGGGTAACTCCGGCGATTTTTCGATGTCAACGGACATCAATAAAATTCGTTGGGTGCATACGTTCCTTTGCGTACTTCCGTCATGTCCCCACACGGACACACAAAAAAGGCCGTTTCGAGAGTTGCGCACAATTTTAGAAATGAAATTTGTTGATTCCTTTGAACTATCTGCCTTGCCTGCCTCTCGGCTATTGGCCACATTTGTTTTATGACGAAAAGGGCGGTATACGCACGGAATGCTGGGATTAATGGCAGATGACAGCGTCGAGGAGGCGGCGATCGTGAGCTATATGTAGTGTTCGGCGTGAGAAGGTTGACCCGCAAGGAGTTACGTTCTGTGTGGACGGGCAAGTGATGGGTGGCAAGAGGTGTTGCGTTGTTGGCTCGCAGTTTGAGATCGTGTCGATCGCGTTCAGCCGAGGGTAGGCTTAGCGGTCGCCGATTTCGTGCGTCTACTATGTACCGGCGGACCTGAGCGACCAACCTGAAGCTAATTAAAGCCATTAGGATAAAGAAAACTGCTTTGTAGTTCAGCTTTGACCATACGGATTTGAAATAAATCATTTTTTTACTACGCACACTGCAAACGCAAACAGCGAAGAGCGACGAAACGGTGCGCTATCAACATCGGTATACGTTGCCGTTCTCGAAGGCTGCCTGTCGCGCCCCCCGACACTTCCCTAAATTAAATGCGACTACGCACACGGGTGCCTTTTTACGTATTGTTATGCTGACTCATCATTTAGCTTCCGAAGCGCACTGTTTGCCTCGTATGAGCAGCAAGCGGAGGCCCCTTCGATACAGCAGCGCAAACAGCCACCTGCCTACGTTCAGCTGCCAACGGTGTCAATACTGGCATCGGCGTTACCGCGAGAAAACTATGTATGCGCGAGAACTACTATGTATGTATGCGAGAAACTATGTATGCGCAAAATCCCAATCTATGACTAGTTTGCGGAACACAAATTGTTGCGTGCAGAAAATACGAAGAATGATAAGCAGTCAGAACAACAACGCGTACTACGGTCTTCGGTTCGTTTTCGAAGACGTCCGGTCGTCGGTATACCAGCGCCACTCAGAGTGAGGCAAGAGTGCTTACATGCACAAGATGTACGTGTTTTGCTATGTTCTGACATTATTTATATCACTGATACGCGGCTGGGAATCGTAATTCAAGCGAACGAAGAGCAGTGGCTGTACCATGCCGATGTAAACAAATTCACCGGTCATTGTTTTGGACACTCAGCGACGCGTTTTTCCGCGGAACTTGTGCACTCCTAATTCAATATGCGAATTCGGAAAGCAACGCTCCACAACATCTTACAGGGAGTACGCGGAACGCTACCTTGAGAAGGGGTACGACGCCTAAAATAGCGAACAACATATATAAAAACAGTGGTTATGGTTACCGCGTTTCTTCGTGTTGCACTGTGTTGTGTTAGCAGGGCGCTGGCTCTCGCGGTTGCGAGTGGAATGTGAGCTGCGATTCATGGCTATGGAATTCGTCGGAATTGCAGCTGTCATTGTTGGACAGCTCCGAAGAGCCAGTGCAGCTGACACGCTCACCCGAAGGCATGTAGTGCCAATGATCGGGCACGGGATCAAATCCGCTGAGCGCCTGCCTGCTCTTCACCGATGTCGTTCTCCGCGCTGGCGGGACCGGCAGGCCTCGCGCCTTCCCCGCTGGCCTCCCGCTCATGACGTCACACGAAGGTGCTCGCTCGGTTGCTCGGTCGTTTCGATTTTGTTTTTCGTCCTTTTTGGCTTATTTAAAATTACATTCAAATTTGCGGAACGATTCTGCTATCAGAAACGTGACAGGCTGGTCTCGGAAGGAAGGAAGGAAAAAGTGGGGAAGGAAAGGCAGGGAGGTTAACCAGTTTAGCTTAACCGGTTTGCTACCCTACACATGGGAGCGGGATGGGGGGGATGAAAGAACCGGAAAGGAGAGAGAGCACATAGCACAGGACATACATCGTCCGTTAGAGTCCATCACTCTTGCGTGGTACGTGATATCACTGTCACAGTCGCTTGTGCAATCCCGTCTCTTTCAAAAACCGAAGTAGACCCTTCGTCGCCTTCAGCTGCGAGATATCTTCTGTCGGCGGCATGTGAAAATCGTTTCGAGGGACAATGGTCTAATGTCAAGCTGCGCTAGAACGGATGCCAGGGACTGTAGCTGAACATTATATTCAGGACAGTCGCACAGAATGTGTTCCAGCATCTCCTCGCAAAGACAGGCATTGCAGAGAGCGTTGTCGGCCATTCCAATGCGAAATGAGTAAGATTTCGTGAAAGCCACCCCTAGTCATAAGCGATAAAGCAGAGTCGCCTCTCTTCGGCGGAGTCCAGTTGGCATACAGAGATGCATCAAAGAGGGCATGTGGTATTGACGGTTGCTCCGGTTGGTCTGGCTGCTTGGTGTGCACCATAGAGAGAGCGTGATCTCCTGTGCAAGCACTCGAAGTCTGCTGGCTGCGTCGGACCTTGAAAATGGTATGGCCTCTTCCTGTGTGTCTTCAAGAGCTGCCCGAGCGGCATTATCGGCGTCTTCGTTTCCTATGACGCCGCAGTGACTTGGCAGCCACTGAAACGTCACGTGGTGTCCCTTCTCCTGTGATGTATGAAGTAGGCATCTAATATCGAATACGAGCTGTTCGAATGGCCCGCGACGCAGAGCTGACAGCACAGATTGTAGGGCTGCCTTTGAGTCGCTGAAGATTGACCATTGTCGAGGTGGTTCCCGATTGACGAAACGAAGTGCAGCGCGAAGAGCAGCTAGTTCCGCAAATGTCGATGTTGTTGGGTGGTCAGTCCTAAAGCTGATGGTAATAGCTCTTGCTGGGACAACCACAGCACCGGACGAACACTGGATGTTTGTGGAACCATCAGTATAAATGTGTTCACTGTCCGCGTACCTCTCGTGCAGAAGAAGCACAGACAGTTGTTTCAGCACAGGCGACGACAGTTCAGATTTTTCCCGATTCCTGCAATTACCTTGACATGGTCAGAAAATCGCCGGAGTTGCCCTTTAAAGACAGTATTCTAAGAGGCACAAGTTGTCACGCGAGCTGCTATAGCTGCGTAGTGCGGCCAGCTGGCCATGCAAATAAGACGTCGACAATTATCGCGTTATCGTCTGTCGCACGGTTAACTTAATGCTAGTAAGGCGTCTATACCGCGTGTCGGATCAGGCGTCGACTCCTGTGCCAAAACGCTGCGACATAGAAAGCAAGCCGGGCGAGCGATCAGATCCCGCTTGTACTACGTACGGGGTCGGCGTGCATGCCGCCCGCTATCGCGTTAAATCCGCTCGGGTATACATACACTTCATTAGCAGAGGCGCAGGTAGCAATTATTTCTTTCGAGCTGTCCTCCACGACGCGCGCGCGCGGCAACTGCAGAGGCGGTGATCTGAGCGCCATTGGCGAACTTGTTTGCATTTCTCTTGAGGCCGAGCCAATGACGTGGCTAATAACTGTCATTAGAGCAGCCTTAGCGACGCATTCCTGTTTGCCGAGATGCCCTCTCGAGTGGAATGCCTTCCTGATTTAGTCTCAGATGAAGACCTGCTTATGTGTATGGGCAGCACAGCGACTGCGAGAGCAGGTGGCGCTGCCATAGGCTTTGCGCGCAGAAGAGTCGGCCCGTGTGGAGAATGCTTGACAGTTTGCCCCTTTAAAATAAAGTGCCGCGAGTAAGAAGATTTGTCCTGAATTTTTCTCGAAACCAGGTAGATGCATCGAATTCCCTTTGCTTCGACGTCGCTTAACTTGTAGCAATATTTTTTTTCATAGTGCGAATGATTGTTTACTTGAACGTCGATATGTAATTTCGCAACACATCTTGTGGGCGAATTTCTCGAAAGACGAGCTAAGCCCTGGGCTTCTTCTAATTGGATGTGAGTTCACCACTGCGCGGCTTCAACTCTGTGATCGGTACGTGCGCCGTAAGCTTGCTAATTACGAGTTAATTAGTGAAAGTGAGCGATTCAGCTAATGTCACAATACGATTTGTAGCGTAACTGAAGTCTGCCTTTTCAAGAAATCCCGTTAATCTGCCGGCATCACGCTATCTATCACAGGAAATTTCTAATAAGTCTGTTTCCACTAAAAAAGAAAAGAAAACAAGAAAGATAACTTCTTATATGAAAAAAAAATGTGGATTCCAACAGGTGCATATGTTCATTTGCATCAGCTCGCACATGTCCACACCTGCGCTGGCCATCTCAACCACCGCTGCCGAGGTTATCCTTAGCGACTCCAAAACCGCAATCCGCAACTACTCCAAAGGCCGAGTTCATGAACCGGCACTGAAAATTCTCAATCATCAGACCCCCCTCAGACCAATTAAGCTCATCTGGGTGCCCGCGCACGCAGGCCATCCAGGCAATGAGATGGCCCATTCTATCGCTCGAGTAGCCGTCAACCGAGCCACGCCGTCCGATGATCTGGATAACGCCAGAGACCGATTGGTAAAATACCATGAGATCACCCTCCACTACCGCGAAATGCGGTTGAGATATCCTCTCCCCCCCCCCCCCCCCCCCCCATAAATCCTTAACGAAATTCCAACAAAGTACCTGGCGCCAGCTTCAGGCACAAACCTTCCTTTCTCTAGCTTTTCTCGCCTTGGTTCATCCAGGCCTCTATCGACAGGAATGTACGCTCTACGGCACGCCTAGAGCCAACTTCCATCACATAATGTTCTTATGCCCTGAGCTCCAGCCACGCTCTGAGTGGCAACTAGCTCACCGACGTCGAGGGATGGGAGACCGCGGTGTCTAGCTCCAACCCGGCCGCCAAAAACGGCTGGTGGACTGGCCTCTGAGGGTCGCCGAGGGCCACAAACTCCCGGACACCCTACGTGCTCCTGAGCCCCCTCACAAGTAATCTTGCAAAAAGGTTCAAGTAATAAATGTCTACCGCCATATTTATGGCAAAAATGTACCGCTCTTCTCAGTTGACCCCGCGAAAGAACAAAACACGTTCAAGTGCTTTTTTTTTATCGGTGCAGTGCTTTGCGCGTTATTACTGTTCCCGGAAATATACAATTGTGCGCAGCCCAGAGCCACGAAATGCTGAAAAATGCGATGCCAGCGTTATAATGTAAAGTCTGGCTGATGCCAGCGGTGCATGGTGGCTTTCGGAAAAAATATTTTACGTAGTCATGTGATGTCGTTACAGTGATAATATACTGTATTCAGACAGAATGATTCTCCTGGGAGATGCTTCCGGAGTTGCTTGGACTATTTCACCAACTAAACTTCGACTTTAAGGATGCTGTCGCAAAGGTCGCTTAATGCTGTAGTCGTAGAATTTACGCGTGACGGTCTGGGCTCAATTATACGTGGCAGATTCTCATGTTAAGTAAACCATAAGTTAGCCTCTGAAAAAAAGAAAAAGCATCAACAAACAACTTGCCATTTTCCGAATCCCTGTCTTTCTAATACAAGAACACGGCGACCATGAATTTAACGTAGGGGGCGTTGAGCAATCATTGAGAGCTGACCGTTTTGTTTTTTTCGTAACCTGTTGTTTTGAGGAGTTCAGTCGGAAGGGTGCGCATTTGTAGTAAGCTCATTAGCATTTTCCCGGATATGCTTACTATGCAAAAACTGCAGTTGACATTCGGTATAATACGTGTGCTAAGCGATAACGACAGTTTTCGAGTGTGCCAGGTGCGCATTCTCCGTGACTCACTTCTGAGGATATGCGACCTATCTTCAGCGACCGTTGATCCACCAGGTCATTTACAGGATGCCTGTTAATCCAGTGAGACGCAACGGGGTACATATAGGGGCACGGTCCTATCACGGAAACTAATCTACCGAGAATACGACTACTCACCGAATCGCAAGAGCTGCAGTACTGTTCTACGATTTTAACGTACGTGTGTGTGGTCAAAGCTTGTCGGCCACTTTCGCGGTGCCGGATCGCAAGGGTGATGTGCTGTCTTATAATGAGATCCGGCAGTGAGTGCAATGTGATATACTCAAAGGACAGGGTTTCTCGACACAAACCACGGTTGCCGAGTCCCTGTGGGGTTCGTGTTTTAACTTGTGCTTTCACCATGAAACCTCTAAATTACGGATATTTCGCAAATTGATATGGTAAGGAGGAAATAATGGCGCCTGAATACGGCCTTAGTTAGTTCTTGTCTGATGAGCAGGAACAATTATGCACGTGCATGTCTATACAGTTATCTAAGTAGTCTTTTGTAGAAAGACCAGTTTGATGCAGTGAATACACCCACAACGGCTTTACAAGCAGTGAAAACAACTCATTGTAAAGTAACTCTTGAACCAATTGTGCGAACGAATACATTGATTAATGAATTAGTACACTACCACATAACACACAAATGAGAAGTACGATGAGACGAACAAAAAACGTAGATAGGTACAGAACCGTTATTTGACTCGACCTTTGTACCTTCTAGAAGAGAAAGGTTAAGCAGAGCTTTACGTTATAGCAAAGCTCACGTTCTACGTAACCGCTGTTCGTTATAAACTTTCCTAGTGAAACATCCTATTTGCCCGTGGCCGGCAAAAGAAACTGTCAGGGGCATTCTGAAACTGCTTCTGACTTTAGGCATGCTCGGAGCCCACAAATGAAAGAAGCGAGCGAGGTTCCAAGAAGAACCGTTTCGACCACTCCAAGTGCTCGGGGCGAAGCCAGGCGACCAGCAATCACAAATTACGGCGGAGCACACATTGAAGAGAGGGAGGCACAGCAAGAAAAGGAAGGCGGCAGAGGCAGCAGAGTGCGCACACACTCACAGTGCGTCATCATTACATCAGAAGCCGCGCGAACCGCGGCCTTCCGGTATATACGCGCATCTTCTTTCTTCGCTTGCCGCGAATGTGTCCCGGCAATTCACGCGTTTTCTTCCAGGCAATCAAAAAAGAAAACGAGACGACAGCGGAGAAAGGAAACATCGATCAAAGAAAGAACAAGGAGAAGCGACCTCGCGTGCGTACCAGGATGTGGCGTGTTTCGCGGGCGCTCCTAGGAGTGTTTCAATCGGCCGCCCTTTCTTTTTTATTCTTTACCTTCATCCTCCCCCTCCCACCCGCTCCACCCGACCAAAGCGAACGCACGCGCGAGCAACAAAACCAAAAGCGGGGCGGATCAAAACGAAACGCGACTTGCGATCTCCGCAGACGAAGAGAGCGCCGGCCGTCCGACTTGACAGCTGTCCGAGCTAATTCCGCGCGCGGGGTGACGCTGCACACGGCCCCCTCGCCGCCGCAACCGCAGCGAGAGAGCCATTCATCTCTGCAACCAACGGCAATGACTTCGTCCGGAGCAACAGCATTGCGACGCGTGGACCGCGGGCAAAGCGGCCGCACTACAACAAACCGTTTCGGGGAGGCGTCGGCGGAGGCACCGGCAGCCGAGGTCGGCCGACCGCCGCATCTTGCCGTCGTCGTCTCGAGGAGGGGAGTGGGGGCCTCGTCGTCGTCCACCAGCGGCGCCGCTCCATCTTTCTAAGCGGCGCGGCCGGCGGTATACACGGAGGAGGGAGGCCCAATACATTCGCAATTCCCCGGTCAGGGCTATTAGAAGAAAGACCTCGCGGGGATCCCTCGGCGAGGCAGAGACGCTGGCGGGAGCGACGGATAGAAAGCTCAAAATCCGGTCGGTGAGAAGAATGGGCGATTCCGAACGAATGGCTGGGCGTGGCGTCGAACGGCCTCCGCTTCGGGGCTGACGCCGCTGCTCGCGGCAGGAGGAACCGCGTCGACATGTTCGTGTTGCGCGCGAGGAAGGGTCAGGGACCTTGGCTGGGTCAACGTGCGAGCCGTCGCTTTCTCCGGCCGAGCCTCGCCTGCCTGCAGGAGGCGAGCCCCGATCGCTGTCGTCCCGTAATGAGGCTGTCACGAGGAGCGATCGACTTCTGTCCGAGCCGGCCCTGCTTGCGCGCACGTAATCAGGCGGCGCCTAATTGAAGCGTCTTAGGGGCGTTTAGCGGACGCGCCTGCACCCCCCCCCCCCCCTCCCGCCGTGCGTCGCTCATGCTCGCCGGGTAGTCTGCGCGCGCGTCCGGCGATGTCGCGACGGGTGCCGACGCCGCGAGGTATTATGCGCGGCGCGCTCTGCGTGTGCAACAGGGGCAGCGAAATGAGCGTGAAACAAGAAGAAGGCTGATACAAGGTGAGGCTTTGGCCGGCCGTCCACATTCCGAGGGTGATGGAGTCTCGTCGTCGTCGCTGGGGCGAGGTGCTGCTCGCACAGGGCGCGCGGTGAGCGTCGACGACAGGCCTCTCGCCGCGCGCATGCCGTAGACGAAATGGTCTGCCACCAGGGTGCGCGCGTTACGGTAAATCTTTGTTTGTTTGTCTGTTTTCGGAGGCGGTGGTGCTGGAATGACCGCTTGCGGGCGTGCGACTTCAATCAGCGCCCGCAAAGCAGCGCTGAGATGGGGATGGGCTCGTCTCGCGCAGAGGTAACCTTTCAGAGAAAGCAGAGATACGTGGAATGCTAGATTACGATTCGTAGCACGTCAGTGGCTCACACAGGCATGGTGACTGTTTGACGCCATCCCAATACAAAAGAGAGGTTAATAAAATTATCATCATCACCATCATCATAATAATAGCGAGAAACACTGAAGAAGACTCCGCTGTACCTTCTGGGAATGAAAAGACAATCAAACCTCGATTTAACGAAACGTTAAACCCAGCGACGTTGTTTCGATTTCCCCATACATATTCATAAATCCTAATACGTTGAAAACCTGCCAGTAACGAAGTCAACCGAATGTCTGGCCTGATTCTAGGAACTTTTGGGTAAAAATATGGTTATATAAGCACGTCACTGGAATCATGTGTTCAGAATTACTCGAAAGTTATTCACTTATTGCCACGATAAGCGTAATACCATGACACTTAGAGCCAACCAGTTTTCCCTTTAGGAAACTACCCGTTACAATATCTGAGCATTGCAGGCTGAGCGCTCGCTCTACCAGATGACAGGGCCAATTCGTGTGTCGCATGGGGCGCGATAACGTAAAGCTATTCCAAACTTTTTATTCCAGTTCTGCAATCAGCCTTCCGCGACTAGTCAAAGACTTTTTGAAACACCCCCACTTCGCCTGTCTGTCACGCGAATTCACGAAAACCGCGATTGATCCCCACACGATATGACGCGTGCACACTGATTATATATCATTGGAGCAAACAAAAGAAAAATTAGTATTTCTGATTCGACGCCTTTTCGCTATTAGCCCTTGGCTATTGAACAAACGTTTTCGGGCTGCACCCACTTCACCTGCCTGTCACGCGACTTTACAAAACCGTGAAAACTCACCGTGTCAAAGTGACGTGTACGCATGAAAGATGCATTAATATGCGGAACAAAACTGAATTTTTGGGGGAATATCCGCAGGCTGTCCCGTTCCGAAAGGAATAAAAGATGGCTACCACTAATCGCTCAGGCACTGGCTACTCGAACATGCAGGAGAGCGTGGGTTTATGTGTACAATAAATCTTTTTGCATGGTCGTGTAACGTTATCAAGCAATTTTCGCACGTTTACGACCTCGCTTTGCCAACAGCTCTTTGCTGAGGATCCGTTTTAGCGGAATTTTTAACCTTCCGTTGCATGTCACCGCGATTTTCTACCAGCCACCTCAAGCTGAGTAAGGGAAAGCGGACCAATCGCAGACGCCGGCACCACCCTCTTCATGCGGTTACTGATTTTCAGCGCACTGGCTCGGCCCCGTCGAATCCCTCTCCACTTAAGCGTGCTCCTCGCCCCTTGTCAGCCAATTAGATAAGACGAGCCGCTCACTGTAGGCAATATTATTCGTTTTTCAATGCAAACAAAAGTGACCGCTTATAAACAAGGAGCGCGTTCGATTGCTCTGTTCACACAGACCTGCGGGTCACCGCCCGATGCTTGCGTCGGCGGTTACGGAAATTTTACGTGACGAGATTGGAATAAAAACATATTGGAATAGTTTTACGTTATAGGGCCCATGCTGCCGCAGCTTGAAACGTCTGTTGTCTTTTCACTGAACCCTGAGTTCGCATATCTTTAGCCCTACAATGCTTACGCAAACAGAATACCCCGGAATAAATAATATGTTTGTTGTATGAGAGCTTTAAATGTTTTCGATTTAACGAAGCTCGCGATTTAAGGGAGTAATTCGCGGGTCCCATGGATTCTGTTAAATCGAGGTATAACTGGCTTTGTATACTTAGTTATATGCTCGATACTGAAGACGCATCTTACTCGTTCGTGTCTTCCCACTCGTGGATGTCTATAGCATGGTTTTCAGTATCAGACACTGTTCGTTTGAACTTGATGCTCCGCAGCTAAGGCGCCAAGCAACCAATGTTACATAGCATCCCCTAACATTCGCATAAACAGTCCGCATAAACGTAATTTTATCTTAGCCAAGTTCCCTATTTAAGCAAAAAAAAAAAAAAAAAAAAACCCTCTCAGCAGGCAGGTGCGCATGAAGTTTGGTCTACACTGTCTGCCGTAATAATAAATAATTTTCCTGCCAAATAAATAGCAATTGAGTTTTCAAAGAATACTTAACCAGTATAAAGGGACATACTGTTACTCTATATAGTTTCCCATTTAATGTGCCAACGCTTGTGTACTTGTCAAATCGCCGTGTGTCAGCGCTACATTGGATGAAACGCAATCAGGAGAGACAGCAGGCACTTTGCATGACAGTGAAACTACCTGATGTTGAACAAGAAGAGCGTCACGGTCGTGCACGGGTCGGCCATGTTGAGCGACGAAGAGGGGCACTGCTGGACGAGCTATAGATAACTTTATTTTTCTTCAAGCATGGGCGAGAGAGTTAACTAAAGACACAAAAACAAGGCGGCGATCCTAATATATCTCGCTTCGGTTGTTAGTTCAGACCTTAATAAATGACACTAACTCTAAGCGCCCTGCTTTGTAGGGTGGTTTTCTTTCTTCTTCTGTCTTTCTTTTCTTTTTTTTTTATTTTGTGTGCGTGTCAGTTGCAGGAAGTATATAAAATTGGAGCATCTAGGTCCCGGTGACCTTACGTTAACCCTTCGAGTGTCTGACTTGACGACCGCCAGCTAAAGGGTAATTGTTTTGCACTAACCTACGTAATTGTCATGTTCAACTTATGTTCTTTCTTTTGAATCATTGATCATACAGGGCAATGTAGCCGAGAAACTGACACCATTGCATGCCATTTTTCTAGCCGCGCGATGAAAGTTTCAGAAAGAACGGAGTCGTATTGAGAGCACGCAGCAGCAAATACTTTCCCTTCGTCGCTATCAGCGACGCCAAAATGGACTCCGGAAGCTGAGAATCACTGTTCAACGCCGAGTCTCGCTTCTCCATAATTTCGTCGCGCACCCGCTGTCGCCATTGAAACGTCACCGCGAGCCGATGTGTCTCAGAGCACTCTCGTTTGAACTTTTTGCTGGCGACGGCGGCGGAGCGTTTGTGATGCCGGTGGGCGACGAGCGCTCGAGTCCGAAGGCCTCGTCGCTGGGCACGGCGGAAGAATTATGGTGTAGACGGTCTGATGGCGGAGGAGATGCTGGGTGGATGTCGGTCGCGCTGAATGCACCCCCTACTCTGCTCTGACGACTGCACAAAAAAAGAAAAGGAAAAAAAAAGAGAGCGAGGAAAGAAAACCTTAACCAAGAATGAAGTCAGAGGGCCACGCACGGAGCAGTTGAACAAGAGTTGATGCTTTTGTTTCAATGAAGATAAATGGAGGGCGGCTGAGCTAAACTCCTAAAATATTCGAACTAGTGTTGCGAATGCGGGCTTGTTGGTTTGTCATCTTGGAACACAATTTATATCCATTCTTGGACAGCGCGCACACACAAACGAAACACGAGAAAGAAGACGGGACAAGCGCCGGACAAACGTGTTTCGTTTGTGTGTGCGTTGCCCAAGAATGGATAGGTTCCAACTCGCCCGCTTTTCAATCCTGCCATGTATATATATCATAGTGCAAGCATGCAGAGGACACGAGAAGTCATAGAAGCCTAGTGGATTGCCACGGTTGGAGATGCGTGAGTTAGTAAACTTTCCTTTGCCTGGTCACGATGAAGAAATTGAATTCCTGCGCACGAGCTGAGATGATAAACTATGTGAATGAAGAGTGCCTGTGATGCTCTTCGTTTTCGTATTTGTCTGTTGTTGCGCCGACAGATCGTGAATGTATTCCCACACTCCCCCACGATTCTCGCTACGCGTGAGTAAACTATAAGTGTCAGCGTTTTTAATTTGTTGTTTTTGTTGTTGGAAGGATCAGCACCTGCTCTGGGACACGCGAGGCTGCAGGCATAAGTATGACTTGATGGCTAGGAAGTGAAGGATCGTTGCTAAAATTAATGAAACTCTGGAGTTTTACGTGCCAAAGCCACGACCTGATTATTAGACAGGCCGCAGTGGAAGACCCGGGATTAATTTTTTACCACATGGTGGACCGAATAAAGTTGCTTCACTCACTCACTCACTCACTCACTCACTCACTCACTCACTCACTCACTCACTCACTCACTCACTCACTCACTCACTCACTCACTCACTCACTCACTCACTCACTCACTCACTCACTCACTCACTCACCACCTCGTGTTAATTAACGTGCTGCGCCTGGCTCTAAGCACACAAACGTTTTTTTTTCTTCTTTCTTTTTGTTGCATTTCACGTGCCTAAAAATTTAGCCACCGCGGCAGGGATTGAACCCACGACTTCACGCTCAGCATAACAACGCCCCTGGCTGTATAACCGTACCGGATGATGGATAGTTGTTGCAAGTCAACGCCGTGTCTCCGTCTCCCTGTTTGCGATAGCTTCTCATGTTAGCGCTGTACTAGTATTCCTAACTACGCTTACTCAACAAACAACAAAAGAACGGAAAGGAAGAGGGCAAAGAAATTCGGCAGAAACACATTGGACTGCTTACGTGTGGGAATGCGAAAGCATCAGAATCCCTTTAGTAAACATTTTTTTTTGTGTTCCGCGCGTTCCTTTTCCGCGCAAGCTATCGCCTGCGTTCTAACTGCGCTTCGGTAAGGCCAAATCGAAACGCGTCAAGCGTCTCGATGCGCTAGTTTGCCCGCGAGGAGTTCGTGACTACGAGGACCGCTCAGCGCCCCTCAAGTGGGCATCAATGCTTCTTATTTTACGCACTCGTGAGGTGGCGACACCTCCTCCCCATTGGCTGCACCATCACGTGCCCAATGACGCACGCACTAGGCCCAGCTTTAATCAACCAGGGCCGTGGACCAGCCGTGGCGTCAAAGAAGCGTGCTCATCGCTATAGCGATGAGCACGCTTGAGCACGAATGGTATCCGGCCTATAGGCCGGATACCATTCCGTGATAGCCGACCAACAAGCCCACATCGCCACCCTCGTCGAAATTTACCGCTTCCTTTTTTGTTTCTGTTCAAAGCCATTGATTTTCTCTGTTTGCAGGAACCTCCCCGAAGAATTTGACTTCAATCCGAACATTTTGGACGTGCACTCTGTGTGCCTTCGGCCATTTTTGGTGCCACCGCTCGGTGGCAACGTCTACGACGGCAGATTATCGCGTAATGGGGCATAAACACTTTCGCATTAATAACAACGAACTCCTAACACACTGAACAACACGCAAGATTAATTAAAATTTGGGTGTTTGCGTGCCAAAATCACGATATGATTATAAGGAACACCGTAGTTGTGTATCCGAGTTAATTTTGACCACCTGGAGTTCTTTAACCAGCACCAAATGCGCGGCACACAGGTGTTCTTGCAATTCGCCCCCATTCGAAATGCATCCCGCCGCGACCGGGATTCGATCCCGCGAAACAAGACACAGAAGTACGAGCACAGCGTCACGGAAACCAACAACAAAACAATGGTTCATTACTTGGAAGAGCCACCACATTATCACATAGCCCTCCTCCCCTGCCCCCTTATGATTAGCCCATACAAATAACTTCACATACAGGTCAATTCGATTACAGTTTCCAGAACAGGAGTAATCAGGAAGAACACTTTGACAAAAAGGCTGTCGCAACAGCTTGGAGAGGGCTCAGGGTCCGTTTCATGGCTGCAACACTTGCAACAAAACATAAAATACCATTTTGTATTACATATTATGATGCATAAAAAAGAAATATTATAAGTAACGGATGCGTTTCATGAAAAAAAGTTAAAAATGAAGACAACAAATTTCAGCGATTCCTTTGGCTCAGAATTCATGTACTGCGACAGCAGCATTTTCCCAGAGTGAAGACTACCATAGTATTCCTCGTTGCCGGCTTCTTGCTCAAACAATCGCGTTCACTCACTACGGGAAACTAGAAATGAACTTAGCGGTTATAGGGTGGTTTGTTAGGGTTAAATGGTGCGGTATTATAAAAACTGATGATTTAAAGTAAGAATTAACACAAGATATTTACTATAAGATCTCAAAGTTAATCATAATTGTGTTATAGAACAGAAAGAATAGTGTGAATTAGAAAAGTTTGACTTTTTTTTGGTTGCGATGTACGCAACTTGCTCTCTGCATGACACGGTAATGCATGAATGCGGGATTCGAAGGACGTACATGAACAGACTCGAGTGCTCTCAGACTCCCCCTGTCCTAAGTGGGCTACATTTGTTCAGTTAAAATCCATAGCTGTCTTATAGAACGTTTTGTTCGTAGTTATTTGGCCAATGGCATATGCTAATATTTTTCTTTTTTTTTTTCGCAGCATTTCCACATTTGACTATTCAAATATGTTTGATTGAGATAATTTTCGTGCATCATGCTTTGATGCGTTTGTTTTGTTGGAAACTGTCACATTTATTTGTTTCCATTATTCAGTAGGACAAAGGCCGAGTACGTACAGCCTCCGCAACAATTTAATAGTATCGAACAATTTAATAGTATCGAACAATTTAGTAGTATCGCGCGAGCGTCGACAGCACGGCTTGTCAGAGGCCCTCTATAGCGGCGAGGGGCATTCCTGAAGCTAACAGCGTAGCCGAATGCATTCGAACTAGAAATCGCCTAGAGCGCCTGCGCCTGGTTCCAATCCCGCCGTCCCTGGCCAGTGTATATAACGTCGCTGACGCGCTCTCAGGTCGACGCTCGCGCTACATTATTAAGTTTTTGGATGGCTGCACCTGCCGGACATGACTTGCAGTGTGGCACTTGAGATGCTCTTCAAATCCGAAATCTGCTTACATCATTTCTTTAAATTCACTTTTCGTGCAAATCAACATGCTCTAACTTCGACACTTCTACGAGACCTGGTTGCAAGTGAAATTGCGCAGTACCACCTACGAGAAGTGGGCGATATTTATTGTCTCCCTACATTTGGCAGTACTGCAATGTAGGGCACTTGGCGCCTGTCAATACTGTGAACTACTGCGTACACTTTACGGGGTGCTGTCGCCTCGTCGCCGTCTTGTTGGCACTGACGTTGCCGATACTTTTGACGTTGTTTTCTACCAAACAACCTTGTTTTCGTTACATGTAATGTTTGAGGTATATATGATCATCCTCATTGTCACGTACTCCTCTTTTGTGCCGCCGACGCTGTTCTCACGAGCACGCCAACGGAAAATTGCACGCAAACACACCGCCGTCTTGAAAACGACAATTTCTGTACGGTGCAAATAAGAAAACCCTCGTCCGATACGCAATATCGCTCGTTCTGGTCTCCGAAATACCTGCGCAAGCGCCACTGATCTCGGAGTCTGCATGTGCGGAAGGCGCAACGTTGCCCTAACTGGCCAGCTCTGCTGGTGTGCGATAGCGACAAGTGGTTAGCCAGTTCGACTACCAAATGCACGTTGCTTCTCTGCCGTGGGCTCACATCACAGTGGAGGCGAATGCGGATAAATTTTATTCTTCTTCGCGCTGAAGCAATGGAGAAGCATGGGGATGACGAGTTGGCCTGACGACTATGCGCAATCAACGTTGTGTTTCGTTGGTGACGACAACGCCAAGAATGGATGAGGGCGGGACGGACGGACAACCCAAACCCAGTTTATAGCACCTGACTGCCAAAATTACACTCTGGGGCCTCACGGGCCAAAACCATGATCTGATTATGATGCTATAGCAGGGGACTCCATATTAATTGGAACCACATGAAGCTCCTGAACGTGCACCCAATGCACGGTACATCGGTTTTTATGCATTTCGCCCCATGAAAATGCGGCCGCCGCGGCCGGGATTCAATCCCGCGACCTTGTGCTTAGCAGCGCAACGTCACTAAGCTACAATGGCGGGGAGCACCTAACTGTTATCGCAGCAAAAAGAAAGAAACATGTTGGTCACACTTGTAACATACCACCATACCACATGCCAGTGCGTGTTAGGACCGGAAATATTCACGCGACGTTCGTAAAGTTGGTCACCGACACAGTTCCCGCGGTATTAGCAATGTTCTAGCAAGCGTTACAAAAAGGAAAGGCAGAAAGAAAAATCAGGATGTAGCGTACAAGCAGTTGAGGAAGTAAGTTATCGAAAAGGACAGATACCGCGGGTATCCTTCACATTAGGTTGATCTCATGAACGATAACCAGCCACTTATATCGCAACACAGGCGTGAACACAATCAACGTCACAATGAATGTAATGCGAAAAAATTGTCGTAGCTATGAGTTCTAATGGCATAGTTATTCTGGGACAACCAAATATTTGCGCACGCGTTTGACAAAAAATAAAATAGAGCGCTCTTTCAATTTAGTGTTCAGCGTGCCTTAAGTGCTTAATTAAGCTTGCGCAGCCAGATACCGTTCACGTCTATGCTTCTTTTTCCTTTATTCTCTCAACGTCGACCAGGTGTATGCGATCGTGGCGTCAGCATGAGAATGAAAAAAAGAAAGCATCAGCGCGGAGCGTGAAGCACTCCCCGCATTCAATACGCTCTAAATGGTCGTTAGTACACGTATTTGTCTAAATGTCGTCCTTCTGGCTTCAATCAGCTTTGTGGCTTTGCAGACTGATCATTTTCAACAAATTATAGCGTTATAAATGCAACAATATGCAGTGATTACGCATGAGCGTCGACACTTATTGCCACGCTGCGTTTAGAAGGATATACTTGCTTGAAAATTCAACAGATAGGACAATTGAGAAATGCCCCACGGAGCCAACGTTTCGCCCCGACGAAGACATATCCCGAGTTGAAACGTTTGCCCCATGAGACATCTCTAATTCGCCTAATCACTGTTGATCGTTTCGAGACTTCGCGCGAACCTCTTTGTGTCTTCGTTGAAAATTTAAGGAGACGGAGCTTAATAAGTGAAGCCATAAGAACCTATGCAGCCGCAAGCAAGAAGATCTGACAGGTCCATGCACTAACCATCGTTCACATGGTATACAGCCGAGCGATCGCAGCGCCAGAGTTCCCCCTGGTGCAATTTGTAGGAACCTGGACGGTCTCGACGGAGGTGCGAACTCGGGGCTCATTTGCGCGCGACTCGCTCGCGTGGGAAGAGGCCGCGCGGCCGACCCGGGGGAGGAACCACGCGTCGACACGTCTTCCCGTGCGCGCAGAGGGGGAACGAGACGCGCCGCGCCGCACACATGTGCGACGCGTCTGCGCGACGCGAACACCGTGGTCCGTGCTTCCGCGCGGCGGCCGTGGGAGGCTCGCCGCGTGGCCAATCTGCGGTTCAAACCCGAGCCTCAGCCTCCCCCGCGTTGCCGGCAAAAAAGGCGGAGGAAAAAGAAATCACCCCGGTTCGTGACCCAGAAACTCCCGACGCTATCTGTGCTGCAATGAGTTGTGATGTTGCCGCGGTTGCGCATCTTGCAGTGTCCCGCGAAAACAAACAACAAACGAAGGCCGAGCCGGAACTGTACGTCAGTGAAGGGCGTGTCGGAATTTGTATGTCAGGGGGGTCACGCTGGTCTGGGCTCCGTGTGCAACCAGGGTCCATTAACTTGATCGTCTGTAAATTTCTCCTTTTGGTCATAGCCGCCTCCTGAAAGCACCATGGGCGTCTAGAAAGGCGCGCTCAACTTGTGCGCGCGCTTGTCTGTTTGTGCCGCCCGTGTGTGTTCGTGTGTGTGCGTGTGTGTACTATCCGTCAACTATTCGCATTCCTGTTCGAAGAAGAATTGTGGGGTATTTTCGAATGCACGAAATGAACCAAGTATTTCGGAACAGCCGATCTGTTAAAGCCAGGTTGCGTTTCTCCATCTGCTAAACAATGTATTGGGTATTACCAGAAGTGTGTCAAGCACAAAATTTGTCGAAGCAATGCAGAAACAAAATGGGTATGGCAAGCTTTGTTTTCCGTTTCGCGGCGAAAGACAACATGACACATGATTTTGGCTTTTAGCTTGTCATTTAGTGTTTTTGGCAGACTAGTGGTTTTATCGTTTACAATACAACCGTTTTCCTTGCAACGAGCCCTTTTACACGTCTTATGGCACACAAGTCCTTCAACATCTTCTTTTTCTTTTTTTTTTCTTTCCACAACTTCTGATCTCTTTCGGCTACCATTTATTTAGTGATTTGGGAAGGTTAAGTTAACAGGAGCAGTTCTCCCTTCAAGGGTTTTTTTGCAACCAAGCTCTAATGTTATTAAATGCTATATTTTAATGACGTTTAGCATTCTTATACTTAAAACTGACCTTTTGTCTCTGATGTTTAGCGTTCTTTTCACTACAGGCGCGGTAGCTAATGTTATAAAAATAAATATTCCTGCTGTATTGCGCTTGACTATTTCATATTAGATTCGATATTGGATACCTACTATTCGTATTTGACTGATGTTAAAAAAGTTTGTATTCGTCCACCTCTATATTTAAGATTATTCAAAGTTTTCCGACACGCTCCCAAGGGCCGAGGAACGACAACCTTTGCTCGCTACCTTGGTGTACTATCCCATTTGTAGAATTATTTTCTTTAGCCCTGCTGTCATTTAAAAATGACGTCAACACCTACAAGGGCTTCCTCATTTCAATGCCAAATTTCAAGCCTTCGAGTCCGTCGCAGTGGTGCAAAGTTAAAATTTGAAATTAGTCCGAGTGACTCCGCATGGCATTTGACATTTTAAATATTAAACTCAGTTCCAAAGGGTATTTGTAATTTCATAATGACGCCTTTATGAATATAATGCTGTTACACAAATACATGTTCTCGAACTACTGCTATTTTCACCGTACTATGTTTTTTTTTTCTTTTGGCGGGGGGGAGTCTGGTAATGGCTTCTTGATAAGCTGTTCTTGAACATCTTGAAGCTATTGGAGACAGTGGACACTTAGGAGGAGCGTGCACTATTGAGTGCCTGGGATTAACCGTTCAAACTTCCCGCTGTAAACCACGAATTATGACCACGCAAAGTGCGTCCACATAACGCTGCAGGTGGAGGCGTGCACACAATCGGCGTGAAACCAAAGCTGGCATATGAAGACCCGAATAAAAAGAACAGTTTATTCGGTTACGTTAATTGCTCTCATAGCGACGACGATCGCCTCCACCCCCAATTTTTTGTGTCCTATTACAGAATTCATCATGCGAAACTGTCTTATATTCGTTTCTTCCAAAAAATAAGGGATTACGAAATTTACTGTGATATCTAGGGAGAGAGTTCAATGGAATTGATGGCTGTTCCGAATGACTTTGCTGCGAGAGAGTCACCGCCGCTCAGCAGAGGAGCCAGTTCCTGAACGAACGCACGGGACAGATAACTACAGCTCAACAACTTCCAGACGTTCAATTCGAGCAGCTCACTTTTAGGCAGCCTATATATATATATATATATATATATATATATAATGAAGAAAAAGTCCGACATACGTTCAATAAGCACAGTATATTTGACTGACGTTTCGGGTGGTGGACCAGCCTTTGTCAAAGTAACATGTACATGCCTTTGGGTTTCCTTATAAACCCGTGGTACATCAGATAAAGTTGTGCGCAATAATAACAACAACAACAAATAACAGAAATATAGCGATACCACACACGTGGCGCACAGTTGAGTTGAGTTGAGTTGTTGTAGGCTACTGGTGGGATTAGCCTTGCGGTTGCTGCCGGCAATTGCTCCACCGTAGCGACACTTAAAATGAATAAATCACATAAATCAGACACAGACCTCACAATTACACATGGTCACTCCTCAGTTCACCATGCGGAGGCCAAATCCGTGTCCTGTAGGTAATCTAAAAGAAGGCGAGAGACCTCCTTCCTACACAACCGGTTACCGCGCGGGAAAACAATGTCCTGAAGAGAGCTGTGAGGAACTCCTGTCTTCTTGAGGGACCCGAACAACACCCTCCTTTCCGCGTTATACACAGCACAGTGCAGAAATGAATCGTTCGTTTACTGAGTATTACAATGTAAACCACTTGAAATCAACAATAAAAAATAATACAATAAAAAGGGTCATGGACATAATAAGGCCCCGCGGGATAGTACATTCAGGGTGCATGGTGAAGCGCACTGATCAGTAGTCGTCACCGCGAGCAGGATGAATGACCAGGGTTTTATTGGCGTGCGTACTTTGGAATACAGTGTCGTGTGCAGACTATGGACATTATGTGGCACAGAATTGACGCAACAGTGAAAAAACACAATAATAATAGAAGGTGCTTGAAAGAAAGCTGCGTCTCATGGCATACATAAGGCGTCACGGCTAATGTCAAGGATGCTTAGTAGGTACGCTGGTTAGTGTGCCTGTGCTTTCGTTAATGCCAGATGACACGGTGTTAAACTTATAGATTAGGTAAGATTCGCGGACTTCGCGATCGTGATGGGAATGAAAGCCTGTTTCAAGTATAGTGGCCTTGAGCTTTTTGAAAGAATGCCCTGGTAAGCGAATATGTTTTGATGATGGTAGGTTAGGAAGTATATTAGCATGCCATCTGTGGTTATGAAAGCGTATTCGAAACGAGGTTTCTGTTTGGTCAATGTACTGTTTTCTGCAGACTGTGCACTCAAGCATGTACTATACAACATTCGTGGTATCGCAATTAAAAGATCCGCGAAGTTTTAGTGTAAAGTCTAAGGACAGGTAAAGTCTGTCCTCAGATTTTACCTGTCCAGGACAGACTTTACCTGTCCTTAGACTTTACCCTAAAACGATGTGACGTGCAGCTCCTATGACTTGCTGACGTCATAGTCATCATGCTGTGAAACATGACGTGCTGCTCCTATGTTTCATTAATACCATTGCGTAATAAAGGTGCGTTTTAGCTGGAGGCAGGTTTAGCCTGGCGATCGAGGCTGCCGGCCATTACTGCGCTTGAGAGAGAGAGAGAGAGAGAGAGAGCCAAAGGAAAGGCAGGGAGGTTAGTCAGACATTATCTCCGGTTGGCCACCCTGTACTGGGGTAGGGGCAAAGTGATGCGAAGGTGAGAGAGAGAAAAGAATAAAAAGTGTGTGTGTGAGTTTTTTTTTTCATTCTTTCTTTCACTCCACTTGAGCGTACCTTGAAGTGCCAGCGTGGTATTTGCCATCTGTGGAACGGGTACAAGTGTCTCTTGGCAACGTAAGAAGGAGGCGTGCAGCTTCCGTGAAGACTGTCGCGAATTCTTCGGAGAGCACAAAGTGTTTCAGTACCGCTTGTGGAAGGCCTTTCTTCTGTATGTTCTCAGTCAGAGTAAAGATCAAAATTTATTATTAAATGTTCGCTCATATTACATGTATTTAGTATACAGAAGGAGGTCCCAGACTCCCAGACTGTATCGGGGCCTCCTGTACAAGAATAGTTAAGATAGTTAACAGCTCAAAGCAACAGTAGCACACGATAAAGTAGTGCACAAGCAAAACGAAAAGAACGGTAAAAGAAACAAAATGCAGAATTGATTACGAGGAATAACAAGGCTTTAACATATATCATGGTAGCAAACGAGATCTCCGGTTAAATGGAAGCAGTTTCTCATTTTTTGAGCTCCTCGGTCGCTCGAAGACTCCATTGCGAACGGTGTTGCATACACGTGTCAAATAATTCATGTAGCGCTCATATATGGCTTCGCGCAATCTTCGTATTCACTTATATGAAAATGAAAAAAACATTGGACATTCGTTTCTATGTTCGGATTAGTTTTATCCCTATTATTTTGTGAACGTAGGCCGTGTTTCTTTAACAGAAGGCTGAGTTCTGTGCAGTAATAATGATCAGCGCAAGTGCAGTTGTTTCTTTCAAATTTCAAATTTTATCTTAATCTGCCTGGATTTGACAATAATGTTCTTTTTGTCTAAACGTTATAGGTTTGATATTATAGTGTTCCTTTTCATCACTCGGAACGTTACGCTGAGGCTCCTCTTCTACCTTGTAATGTGCTTAACATTTTTCTTTTCCTCATCCAGGTGCCCATAGGCATTTTCTTATTTTGATTAGGCCACCTGTGGGCTCATCCATGCTGACGGGATCTTCAGACGTTCTAATTTATTTTAGGAGCACAGCTGTACAAGCGTGTGGCGGCCGGACAGGCCGTGAATATCGCAGCTCGTGCAGAGACAACAAAGATTTGCTGCCGAGTGCCGGGTCGGGTCCCGGATGCCAGATGGTTCGTGTGCGCTTAATGGTATAGACTCGGCGCTGAGACAGCTCAGCCCAGCCCGTGAAGAGTTGTTGATACCTCGACGTTGTTTACTGGCCACTGTCTCTTCCACCGATTGAACGCGGTGACGCGCAACTTGGACCGGCACGTGAGATGTCGCTTCTCTTGCACGAACAGTTCTTGTTACCAGGGGGACCATGACAGCGGACGAAAAAACTGTCGGCGAGGTCGCGCTTGCTGAGGATGTTTTTCTGTATATGCCGTCGGTGCAGCTATGTGAAGTTGACTGTTTGTTGCCGATTTGTCCACCATCGTGACGTTGGATATATTAGAGAAGGCGGCCGGTGAAGGGAAGGAGGGGGGGGGGTGCGAATGTCGCTTTCGAAAAGAAAACCTCGTGAATTCACTGTAGAGACCTCAATGCACTTGTCGAAAGCACGGGAGCGGTGTGCTCAAGCTACTGCTCCTGCTGTTGTTATTACTGATGATGATGATGGTTAAGGGCATCGGTTTAAATAAAGCTGATTAAAACTAGCCACATGGATCCTACCTACTCACGTATTACCATTCCGTAATGTACTATCATCATCATCATCATCATCATCATCATCATCATCATCATCATCATTATTATTATTATTATTATTATTATTATTATTATTATTATTATTATTATTATTATTATTATTATTATTCGATAATACAACATACATATAGAATAGGCAGAGAGGGAAATAGAGTGGGAGCTGGCGGGCAACTGCCACCGAAGGGGCACAACGCCTGCCTACTCTTTGGGAAGGAGGGAATCGAAAAAGTAGTAGAAGATATGCAGAATGTCAGCATTCAGAAAACACAAGTTATCGCTAATCGCCTGCTGCAGAAAGCGCAATTCCGTCCCAACTGGATCGCTTGAAGAGGCGTGCATTACATGCTTGTGAAATCACAGTGTTGCGTCAATTGACAAACAAATTATCATGAATTACCGTAAGAACTGATATCCTTAAAGTACATGTTTTGATTCAAAACTGAAGCCGAGCAGTAATGAAATAATCAATTTAGCAGACATCCTGTTTCTATAGCACCATTTCTGATGGATACGTGCTCAAAAATCTGCGATGACATGTACAGATATTTTAATTAACACTTGTCAGCGCAACGTTTTTTCACCTTGGTGATAAGTGTTAGCACGCACATAAATGCATTTCAGAGCAGAACTTGAGGATGTATTTCTAGGAACAGCTACTATAAGCACGACGTTCGTGCTAAATGTGCCTCAAGGTTAATAACTGTTAAGTTTATACGCGAGAGTTTATTAATTAGCTAACATAGTAGTGTGATTTCTTGATCAAGGAATGCCTACCTCTTCAAGCGATCCAGCAGTGACAGAATTGCGCTATCGTCCATGAAGGGCATCCGGTGGTCCGCTTCATGGGAAAACGTATCATCCGTAACATAGACCCGTGAGTGGTGGCTAGCGCCATTCGCAGCCGTGGCGTGCGCACTTGCAATATGCTCTGATCTTCAGGTAGTCGTTGAACGGGGTGCTCAGAGGCTATGTACGACAGCTGGAATCGGGTGCCGATTTGCGCTCGTAATGGCTGCTTGTCGTTGGTCAGGGGTCAGTGGCCTTAAGCTAATACATAGATCTACATACCGATTGGCTATAGTATCAGAAGAACAGCTCTCGCGTTATAATTATCCGTTTCGCCAGTGCGGTTCCTGATGCGTTCGACATTCTCGTATGCTTCTTAAGGAGAATGTTGTTATTCTATTGGTCACCGCAGGTATAACGTGAGGATTCCTTTCGGCTGGTTCTATTCCTTTCTTGTCGATCACTGGCCGGCTGATCCCATTGATAACGCGGATAACTGGCGACGCGCGAGAATGAGCAATATTGGATTAGAACCATCACTTCATCGTGATCCACATGTCGAAGCGAAGGGTAAACTTCTATTTTCAAATCAACAAGATTTGAGTCCGGCGTCTCTTTAGTGGGTCTGGGCACCTGCCGCGGACGCGGTTCCGAGACCTTGTCTCGAAGCGGCTTCCTCGGCTCGCTGGACGGCCCAGAGTTGTGCTGTCAGGTTCGAGCTGAGCAGTGCGGTCTTCCAACGCGACCGGAGGCTGGCGGTGGAAGAGACGGAGGGGTCGGCACTGCCCGACTTGTTTCTTAACTCCTGACACTACCATAACATGTGATTTAGTGTGGCAACTTCGCCACACGATGTGCATCTGTTTGTAGTGTACATGTGGAGTGTACATGGAGTGCAAGAGTCTGGGGTTTCTGTAAGAGTCTGTTTGTAATTATCTGAAGTGTACTGCTTGCGTCCTGTCTAACCTATAGCGTGAGGGAATGGGTATATGCGTCTTTGTAACTGGTAGTGTGTCGTGATGTCGTGGAACCTGGTCACATGATCCTCCCACGCCCAGACGTTTGCAGTACCCCGCGGGGGCTCTTCCTCCGATGATGCTCGGTGAGTGAGGCCTCGAGCAACGTGGTGAGAAGCTTCGTTGGGCAAGCTCAACCTAGTGTGTGCTGGGATCCATAGCAAATGCCTTCGGTTATCGAAGTCGGCCTCTCCCTGGTGTATGGGATGTCGCTGGAGTATGTGATACGCCTCTTGCGAGATGCGCCCATTTGCAAAATTGCGAATTGCCGTTTGCGAGTCGCAGATCACGTATGTAGCTTTGGTTTGTGTGAGGGCCAGTGCTATGGCCGCTTCCTCTGTCGCTTCGGCATGTGCCGTGTTCACGGTGACGCTCGTGAGGTGGTTGCCTCGGTGGCTAGTAACTTCCGCCACGAAACTCTTCCTGTCTCGATAGCGGGCTGCGTCGGTGAAGACCGCCCTCTTGTCGTTAGAGTAACTTTTGTTCATGTGTTTTGCCCTGGCTTTACGCCTCCCCATGTGGTGCTGGAGGTGCATGTTGCGAGGCAATGGGGGTACGTATAGTTGCTCGCGTATGGGTCTTATAATTTCTACTTTGATGCCGTGTTGCGAGTGGCATGTGATGCCGAGCTTTTCAAGCACGTGTCTGCCCGGGCGGGTCTTCGATAGGCGCTCAAGTTGGGACACTTGTTGCGCCTCCACGAGTTCTTCGAGCGTATTGTGTAGGCCTAGTTCTAAGAGCTTGGTGGTGCTAACTCCATGCGCAATTCCCAGCGCACATTTGTACGCCTTGCGTATGAGCCCGTTGAGCTTGTTTCTTTCTGCAACCATGCAGTTGTGAAACGCTGCCGTGTACCTTATTTGAGAAATGACGAAGGCTTGTATGAGTCAGATGACGCTGCCTTCGCGCATGCCCGCGTGTTTGTTGGTGATGCGTCGAATGAGCTGCATCGTGCTGGCGGCCCTTGCCGTTATCTTGCGAAGTGCTTCGCCATTGCCACCCTTCTGTTCTATCATCATTCCTAGTACCCGGATTTTGTCTTCTATCGGGATGGGTAGGCCGTTTGATGCCGTTAATTGGATCTCTTGCTGTTCCGGCGGGGGGGGGGGGGGGGGGGGGGGGGGGGGTAGCATTTAGGTGGGCTCCCCTTTCTGACCGGTCTATATAGCAGCAGTTCGGATTTTTCGGCCGAGCAGGCAAGTCGCGTGCCCACGAAATAGTTTTCCACGCATTGGACGGCCTGCTGTAAACGTTGCTCGATCGCTCCGTCACTGCCCGTTGTCGTCCAGATCGTAATATCATCCGCGTATAGCGTGTAATGCAGTCCTTCGAATTGAAGCAATCGGTCGGGCAACCCCAGCAGGACGAAGTTGAAGAGCATCGGCGAGATCACCGAGCCGTGCGGGGTGCCCGAGCTCCCTATGTTGATTTGTTCTGACTCTAGTTGTCCCACTCGCATGCGAGCGGTTCTTCCCGTGAGGAAGTCTCGGACGTAGTTGTACGTTCGCAGTCCGAGATTTAGCGTGTCTATTTGTCGCAATATGGCATCGTGGCGAACGTTATCGAAGGCCGTCTTCAGGCCCAGCCCGAGGATGGCTCTCGTCGAGTGCCCCGGATTGTCTATGATTCGCTGCTTTAGTTGCAGAAGGGCGTCTTGCGTGGAGAGATGTCTTCCGAACCCAATCATGGTGTGTGGAAATAAGTCGTTGTCCTCGAGGTAATCCGTGAGTCTATTGAGTAACGCGTGTGCATCCACATGTCGAGCAAAGGCGCTTTTTTGATGCGAAAGCGTCAAATGGCTCATTGAGCGAAAAATCCGGCACCTGTCGTCTGGAGCAGCGAAACTGTTCCGGAATTCGCACTGGCTGCGACGCCACGTCACGAGCTGCGCCTTGACGGAGCAGAGCGGGCGAGAGGGAAGAGCACCTGCTGACGAAATAGCGCGCCAGGTGCTGCGTGAGCTAGGGGAGAGTCTCTCATTGCGCAAGGTGTCCGTGGCATGCGGCGTTGGCACCACTCGCCGCTGCTGCTTGCTGGCTCGCGGGCAGCACTTACCGCTATGATACACTACGCAAAACTCACAGCGCAAAACTCGAAGGGCCGCTTGATCAGCGGCCTTGAATTGGGCAGTAATGCTTTCGCATTTACAACTCATAAGAAGTGCTTAGATGCCCTCGGATTTTTCGTTTCGTATATAATAGTGATTTGGGCGGAACATTAATCTTTTGTACTGTTGCGCTGCATTAGGTGGTGTCCAGCACCCAACGTCTATGACGTGCTTCCGGCTCTCAAAATTGCTTCAGCGCCCCATTCAACCAGCATAAGCGTGGCCTTTAAGGTCATCATTTTAAATCCAGAGGGCGCCGCCCTACGGGGCGTAGAGTTACTTTATATGCATATATGCCTTTGGTAACATATACAGTAACTCTAATGGGGCGTTGATTCGAAAGCCACCTATTACGCTGCAGCTTCGTGAGCTTTACTGAGAGCTACGTCATGCGGTAATGCGTGGGTGACGACGAACAGACTGAGCGCTAGTTCGAATTTTCTGCCCGATGGACAAGCGCGCGATCGGTAATCCCGGTGCGTGCACGGGTGATAGACAATCATAGTATCTATAATCACGAGCAAATTGCAGTTCGAAGACAGTGAGGGTCACAAGAAAAAAGAAAGATAGAAAGATAGAGAAGTCTTTTTTCCAGCCTATAGATATGGAAATGTTAGATGAATAGAGCGTTTGTCACAGTTCTATGGTGCTCCCCATGATGGAAGAAATTTGTTACTTTTTTTTCTTTTCTTTAGCAGCACCGCAGGCTCTCATGCAAACGTTTACTTGCCATGGTACCGTAAACCACCAGGTACTGCAGGCGCACTAAGAGAAGTGTGAGTCTGGGAGCCCAGCTTCGAAACGACACCATGGTATATGCACTGTCAAGCAAAGGTTTCCGTACCAACATCACTAAATAAGGGACGATTCAAATCAAAGAAAGCGAGAAATAATTTGTGCCCTTTGAGTTGAGCTTTCGCAAGCAGGGTTCAACCTTTGTAACGGAGGGGCTCGAAACACCACAGGCTCAGCGTGCAGGGAGAAGCGCCTATCTGCTATACAACAGCGGTCGGCGCCGAAATTGCATCAATCTCGGGCCGCAAATTGATCGGAATGGCTCTGCCAATATATATGCGAGCGAAACATTCGCGCGCAGTTAGCCTCCCCACCTTTCGTTCTTTCTTTCCTTCACGCTAATCATCGTCATTAGCTCCGCGCCACGTAAAACGCTTTGGCGTAATCACGTGGGGTATACCGACTTAGCATTCGTCGCAGGTGCGTTTACACGGAGTCCCGACGATCCAAAGCCCGTGTGTACCGGCACCCATGGCAACAGCGTGCGTTTTCAAACCCTGCACGCGTACACTGCAGTGATTAGGACATCGAAGTGTAATTTCCACGTTGCACGCGATGGCTGTACGCTGACCGTGGGCGTCAAACGAGCTAGTAATTATAGATGGCTGATACCGCGAGGCCCTTTCGAGCGGGACAATATTTCATTATTTGTCCTAAAGAACACGTGCCGAAAGTGGCGTTTATCTTCGTGGCTCGACTGAAGCAGCGCGTTATTATTTCTCCTCCCACTAACGTTTTGCGGACAGCGTTGTGAAAATGCGGTGGCTGCTGGGGGAGAATAGGTGTAGAGGATGCACTGCATCCTGTATAATGTAGGAACTATGAGACTCCCGGGGTAATAATTACAATACCATCTATCTGCAATGTATAGACCGCGGACGCAAAGTTTGACGGAGATTAGCATTCGCCTGCATGCGAAGTTTTCGCTGTTACGCTATTGGGAACTATCATCCCTCATCTGTGATGCAGCGGCACCATTTTACAACGCGCTCGGCGGGCCTAGATTCGGGACTATGGTGATATCATGAATACACACGCACGCACGCACGCATGCACAGAATACGCACGCACGCATGCGCATATACACGCTCACGCGTATGTACACACGGGAACATATGCGTGCATACACAAACACGCTGCAGGCCACACGCAGGCACCCACACACACAGAAACACACATGTACCGTGTGTCCCACGTCAGTTCAGCCAAACCTGAGGTATATGCAAATGCCACGTATAGCTGGACGTGAACCTAGGTAATGTCGTTTGCCGTCGCTTGGAGATACTCGGATTACGTTTTGGCATTCCGCCTAATTTCGCCATTAGTCTTAGTTTATCAATAAATCAAATCCTCAAATTTTAGATGAAAAGCGTCAATGAGAAAATTGTAGGGCAACGAGAAAAGCTCCCGATACTGTCTTTTCTCGCTCAATACGTGCTGCGTAAAAGCTTTTTTTTTTTTTTTTCAAGTACGAGACAAGCACGCGAATACGTGCAAAGTGCCTCGAGCGGCCAGTCGCGCGGCAATTTCGCGTTTATTCGCGGGCTTCTTTGAAGCTCGAAAAAATCCTTTTGCGTAGCACGTATTGAGCAACAGGATGCTGTTTCGGGAGTTTTTCTTGTTGCTATACAATGTTTTCATTGACACTTTTCCTATAATTATAATATTTGAGAAGTTGATGAAAAAATGAGGCTAATTATGTAATTAGGCGGAATGCTAAAAATAATCTGAGTATCTCTAAGCGATAGCAAACACCATTAATTTTGTTCTGCCCAGTTACGTGGCGTTTGCATGCTTTTAAAGGCTGGCTCAAATCACGTGGGACGCCCTATATACACGCTTAGGCACGCACTTGCACACAATGCGTACATGCACGCACGCACAGAAACATGCATGCAACCACGTACACGCACACGCGGTCATGAGCACATGCATACAGAAACTCGCAAAAATTATATACACATTCGTATGTACACGCGTACAAGCACAATTCCATCACTGACAATGGCTACGAGGACATGACAACAGCAGTAAGCCTCACTCAGTGATTCAGCGACGTTTAGGAGAATGAGTAGCTGTCCTCCACTGAAATGTACGGTAAGAGAAGCAGATATAAATAAGGCGTCAGAGGGTGAAGGAACTACGGAAAAAATAAAGTCGGCCACGTGCCAGCTCGTGTACGTGCCAGTCCAGTAACTCGCTTAGCCAATCAGCAACGCTTCGTGCTGACTTCGTACATTGCAGTCCCGAAATCGCAATAGCTCAGTGCGAAGCACCAACGGGGAGGACGCCCAGCCGGTCTCAGCTTAAGTAAGGCGATCAGGAAGGTCCTTTTCTCTAGCGAGGAAACAATGGCGAGAAACGGGAGTGTTTATCTTTAGAACAAGCGGGATGTATACTCAGCCAAAACAAAACAAGTGCAGCCCGTTTGATGCACACGAGCAAGCTTTGAAACCTTCAGCCAATGAAAGCAATTTGTCTTGCTCCCCGCACGCATCACGCATGGTCGACACCGCGAAGGCGTCCCACGAGTGCAGCGAGGGGCCATTAGGCCGCAGTGTACGGATAATGCGTAGGAGCTTATCAATTATTCCGGAAACTTCCGCGCGCGCAACAACTCGTCCGCCCAAGGTCGCTTTTGGAGCAGCGTGTGCAGCGGGCTTTGATTTTTTATTCTATGCAAATCTCGAGCTTCCTCTCGCTTTCCATAAACGCGCGAAGCCGCGTAGACCTCGCGGTCACGGATTAAAACCGGCGCCGCAAGCTTTTTTGATCAAGCATCGCGCGGCGCGATTCGCCTTGAGAAAGGGCGCGAGACCGACACCTCCGCGGCGGTTATAAGCCGTGGCCGAGGATCTTTCCGAGCTCTTTCGACGCCTGCCACGTCCATCTCGAGCTGTCTGTCACGAGGCCATGTAAGCTTAATCGACGCTTGCCGATTAGGTGCGCCTCGCCATTTGGCAAGTCACGATTGTTTACAAGGGAGGTCGCGCTATTGCTCGGTCGGCCTTTTTGCCGTCGTGCTTCGCGCGCGATGCTTTGCGGAGGGCATAATTAACGCTGCGTACACTTGCAACTAAGTGGTCCAAGCGTCGTTCATCCACGAGCGGATGTTCGTGCAAGGAAATCTAATTGCCCGCGTTCAGGCACACCCTTTGAAGTTCGCGGACCACAGTGCGATTTAGCTTACGGGTCCTGCAGGGACGGGTGGCAGAGCTCTCATCCGTGATGCGATGTTATGACAGGACTTGTCGAACTAAAGGAATCAGTGCTAGACGACACGACGACTTCGTTGTGCCGTCGTCGTTGTTGAACTTAGCTGGGAGACATCGCACAGGATCGCAAGGTGTTTGCACAGTTAGGGTCGTTTCGGGTGGTCAGAGACGCCAACTGCTGTGACTATAAATTACTTCAGAACCATTGAAATTGTTCAATGCTTCACGTATTTTTTTCTCTTTGCTTTTAAGCAGGGGTGTGCTAACAGGAGTGACAGCGTCAACGAACGAGAGAGAGAAAGCAAGGACAGGAAAGGCAGGGAGGTCGACCAGAAGAGCACCCGGTTTGCTACCCTACACTGGGGGTGAGGGAAAGGGGAATAGAAAAAGGAAAAAAGGGAGAGAGTAAACACTGAGTGCGTGTGGGAGTGACACTATACACAGGGACACTATAAACGGTCTCTTAAGCCGGTGCACTTGAAGTATTGTGCTAGTGCACGAATCGCTTTTCGTGCCAGTGACTTGGTATGGCCACGAGTCCATTCGGTGTAAAGTTGCCCGCAGAGAGAGGCGTTGTACATCGTAGCGAGGGCAGGTACACAATAGGTGGTCGATGCTTTCCTCGCATCCACAGGAGTCGCACATCGGGCTCTCGACCATTCCCATACGGTGGGAGTATGCGTTCATGAGCGCCACTCCCAGCCCCAAGAGGCCCAAGGTTGTTTCGCCGCGGGAAAGGCTAGATGGCAGTTGTAGCCGTAGCGTGGGGTCCAGTTTATGTAATCGGCAATTGAAGGCACTTGAAATTCAGAGATCTTGTGACTTTTTGCGTGCAAGTAGGCGAAGTTCCCTTGCAGCGTCCGACCTCGCCAAAGGTGTCGGACGCGTCTGGGTACCTTCGTGGGCAGACCGGGCAGCCTTGTCAGCGAGGTTGTTGCCGACGATGCTACAGTGAGCAGGAATCCATTGAAATATAATGTTGTGCCCTCTTTGCAGAGCATGGTGGCGCACTTCCCTGATGTCAGATATCATCTGCTCGTAAGTTCTGTGATGTAATGCAGACTTGACACTGTGAAGAGCTGCCTTAGAATCACAAAATACGACCCATTTCTCTGTTGGCTCTTCGGTGACGTACGTCATAGCGACATGGAGAGCTGCAAGTTCTGCCGACGTAGATGTAGTCATGTGTGACAATTTGAATCTAACTGTAACCTGCTTAGCTGGATACGGTAGTTGAGCTGGTAGGTGAGGTCGAACCATCGGTATGTATATATATATATATATGTATATATGGTCATGATACGTCTGGTGCAGTAATGGGAGCGTAAGTTGCTTCAGAGCCGGCGATGGATGATTGACCTTTTTTATAGTTACAGGAATAGCAAAATTCACTTGATGCTGTCGCAGGCACCTCAGGGGAGATGAAGGTTTCGCCGCCGGTGTATGACGCTATGCACTCTTGATGAGCGCTAATCACTCGTGAAAAGGTCGCTTGAGGTCTCTCGGCTGGTAGGGAGGCCAAATGATGGTCGGGGATCCTTGACAGATGGCGAATGTGCGCTCTGAGAGAGCCGACAGGTACGTGTGTCTGGATGATATGGTCTCCCACGATGGCAATTGTTGCTGCGGTTGAGATGCACCGAAGCAGCCCTAAACAAGTGCGTAGGCCTTGACCTTGTATGCTTTCCAAAGCGCGAAAGTTCGTCTTGCATGTATCGGACAAAACTGGTAGACTGTAACGTAGGAGTCCGAGAAACAGTGCCATGTACAGATGCATCATAGTATGGACTGGTGTACCCCAGTTTTTCCCGCAGAGAAATTTGAAGACCTGAGCAATGGCAACTGACTTCTTCAGATTGACGCAGTGAGGGCTCCGCGAGAGGTTGCGGTCAATGATGACACCCAGAAAGCGATAAGCCTTAACATAGGATACAGCTTGACCATTGATTGAAACAGGATACAATGACATTTGTTTGCGAGTAAAGCCAACCAATGCGCACTCTTCAGCTTTCTAAATAGCTCGGCAGGCTGAAAGGCGCGTCAGTGTTTGAGTTGCGCGAAGTTGCATGGGGATTATTTTATCGCACGTATGATTTAGTGTATAGTGGGCGTACGTTTACTTTCCAGTACAGTGCACAATTACCTCTCTGATGACTGCGTAAATATTTATCATGGCCTCAACGCGTCTGTATAGCATTTCTCCTATCCGTTTGGAGGTTTGCCTGGGTTAAGAGGCAATTCGATTTATTTTACAGCTTCCAATATATAAAATATAACAAGTGCGCAGTTTTACGAATTGGCACTGAGTTAATGCTTATAAATATTTCCAATTCGCCTGTCTGTCATCCCCGTGTAACGGCGAAATAAATGAAGAACACTACAACGAATAGTCGCGGTTATGACAGGGCAATTAGTCCAATTGAGTGCCGCTACACAAAGCCACACATTGGATCCGCTGCTTGAGACATCCGAATGACAGCACAATGCGGAATTCCAGCCTCTGGAACTCAACTGGAGCATCAAGTTAGGGAGGGCATTATCAGCTATACACAATGTCGGAGCATGTTAACGAGAAATCATGCGCAAAAAGAAGTAGAGAGAGAAAAATTGAGGCCGAACTCATCTCACGATCGCTGTCGACGGCAGTGCGATTAGCATTGAAGCAATGCAGCTACACACCGTATTGCTGAAACATGCTTATTTCAGATCTGTGGTGGTCGTTCTGAGACTTCCGTTGCTTCGGCTATGTGCGACGTACGCTGTCTCCAGTATCGCCCAAAGTCGCTGTGGAACTCGCTTGCCAAGATCGGCCATGAGCATGACGATGACTGTATAAGGACGACACTGTGTCGACGACGGACTGACGGAGAAGCAATCACGTCGATGGAAACGGCGAAGGAGGTATTACGACGACGGCACGGCCACGATGAGACGGTGATTCTGAATTGATGACTATGGTACACTGACGACCCAAAGACAATGGACCGACGACGAGTGTGCGAGGACCATTGCGTGACGACGACTGTATCACGAAGACGGGGCGCGAAGACGATGGCTGACGATAACCGGATGACGACAATGGAACGACTACAACAGTATGATGATGACGGTATGACAGCGAATGCACAAGGATGACTGTCCGACGACGACGCAATGCCGATGATGACGTAACAGCGGCACGATCACGATTGAAGGGCGACGCCATGATTACGACAGAATGGCGAAAAAATGACGTCGATGAAACGACGAAGACGATATGGCGACAACGGTGTAACGCTTCAGAAGTGAGAGCAGTGGTAAGACAGCAGGTTAACGACGACGTCATGACGACAATGGTACGGCGTTGACTTTGTGACGGCGATGGCGTGACGATAACGGCGTGACAACGAATGCATGGCAAGAGCCGAGTGAAGTCAGAATGTCAACGATAGAAGAACCACGACAGCATCGCGATGGCGTATGACAATGAATGCGTGACGACGCAGTGAGGACGACAGCATGGCAGCGGTATAAGGGCAGTGGGATAACTGTGGGGGTTGATTGCGTGACGGCGACGCCATGACGAGAATCGGATGATGAAGCGGGAGTTACGACAACTGAACGACCACGACGGCATCGAGACAACGGCATGGCAAGAACTGCATGACGACGATGAATGACGATGACGGCACGACGAGTTTCGGAAGGCGAAGCCGCAATGGCGACGATGCAACGGCCACGACGGCACCACGACCACGAGCGAATAGCTTGTGGCCCGAGCTATGGGGCAACTAGGGCAAGTGGGTCGACGTAAAAATGTGTGACGACGACGGCGCGGTGAGAGTAGCATGAAGAAGTTGGAATGGAGACTATAGAACGACCAGGACGGTGTCACTACGACAACCTCATACCTACAGTGGACCAAGCTGGTAGACAACTTGGGCCACTGGGTCATCGTAAGGAGATAGATAGATAGATAGATAGATAGATAGATAGATAGATAGATAGATAGATAGATAGATAGATAGATAGATAGATAGATAGATAGATAGATAGATAGATAGATAGATAGATAGATAGATAGATAGATAGATAGATTAGCAGGCAAGCAATTCTAATCGCATTAAAAAAGAAACGCGTACCAACAGGCCTTTCTCTTATCACGGACCCAGCCTTTCCTACCAGGTGTGGCAGTTCCACGTGTAGGGACACTACCCCGGACTTATCCTTCACTTTTAACTTACCCAGGGTAAACTGGATCAACTCTGGTGCGGACCTGATGTGATAACTTTATTTGGAATCCGGCGATTGGGAGGCCCGGGCCTGGGGCCGCCTAGATGGCCACTGGGAGCTGCTGCTCCCGTGCGGCTTCCTTGGCTCGCTGGACGGCCCAAAGTTGGTCTTGGAGTTCTGAGCTGAGCAGCACGGCCGACCACCGCGCCCGTAGATTTTCTGGGGAGACTGCCATTTTATTTTGGTATATTTCACAACCCCACAACATGTGTTGAAGGGTGGCTCTAACAGACTTGCAGAGCTTGCACATATCGCTCTCGTATATATCGGGGTAGAAAGTTTTTAGTTGCACGGGACTCGTATAAGTTTCTGTTTGTAGTCGCCTCCAAGTAACGGACTCAGCTCTGTTCAGTTTAGTGTGAGGCGGTGGTAATACTCGCCTCCGATTTTGATAGAATTTGGTAATATCGCTAAATCTTGTTAATATATCTTTTTCTCTCCAGATTTCCTCCTCCGCGTTCTCCTGACCGATGGAAGTCACTCTTTGCTCAGCTCGGCGAGTGAGACCTCGAGCTTCGCGGTGTGCTACCTCTAGGAAGCGATCATTATATACTACACATAATGGTGGAAACGACGGGTGTGGAGGTAAAGCATTTGACTTACATAGACTGGGATCACTTAAGAAAAATCAGAAAAGACAGAGCAGACACAGATAGAAAGGGGCGCATCAGACTACAAGAGTGGGTGGCTCAGCTTAGGGACGACTTGCATGCAGCAACTAAGGCTATAGAGACAGATGAAGAGTTCGAACAAATTGATAGTGGATTGGCGCATTTGATTGAAGCCAAGCAATCGATTTTACAAAGATAGAAATCACAACGCTTAAACAGAAGACTTAGGAAACGAATTGCTCAGCTCGATAGGAATATAGAGGAACACGCACGATATTTGCAGAAACAGAAATGGGAGGAGGTGTGTAAATGTGTAGACGGAAGGATAAAACGTGGAGGCAATTGGAGTCTGCTCAGGCATCTGCTCAACGAAAAAGGCACTAAATCGAACAGACGTACAGCAGTGGCGAAACTGGTACACCAGGAAAGTCAGACTGCTAGCGCAGAGAGCATAATGGAGCGATTGGCTACTAAATACTTGCTTCTCAGGGAAGAGGATCAGGATGTGAGTTATCCCGATTACTTAGGGGTAGAATGTAAATATATGGATCAGGAATTCACCGAAAGTGAGGTACGCACGGCACTGTATGATCTGAATAGTAGATCAGCAGCTGGCCCGGATGGCATCTCTAACAGATTGCTTAAGAATTTGGACGATGAATCAATAAAATATCTGACCACATACATTAATGAACCATGGAAAGATGGGGTATATCCAGAAGAATAGAGGATGGCCAGTACTATCTTAATACCAAAGCCGGGCAAACAACTCAACTTGGATAATCTCAGGCCAATTTCGTTAACATCATGTCTAGGGGAGACAATGGAGCATGTCATATTGAACAGGTTAGCGAAATATGTGGAGGACAATGATACCTACCGCATAATCTGATTGGTTTCAGATCAGGCTTGTCCACACAAGATGTCATGTTGTTAATCAAGCATCAATTGCTATTAGCTAAACCAAAAAACACTCGAGCTCTCTTGGGGTTGGACGTCGAAAAAGCTTTTGACAGAATTAAGCATAGAGCAATACTTGAAGTGATTTCCGAACTGGGATTGGGGAGAAAACTCTATGAAGAGGTCAAAACCTTTCTTGGAAATTGTTCAGCTCACCTTAGATTCGGGGATATTAAATCAAGGAAGATGGATCTCGGTGACAGAGGGACGCCACAAGGGTCGGTCTTGTCACCTATGCTTTTCAACCTGGCCATCTCAAAAGTGGCAAAGAGATTAAAAGGGATAGAGGTCATTCACTTTACCATTTATGCAGACGATGTGACTATATGGACCGCTGAAGGAAGTATGGGACATGCGGAAAGCAGACTTCAGAAGAGCATTTATGAGGTAGAGTCTATTTTAGAAGACATGGGACTCAAATGTTCTGCTAATAAGTCTGAACTCCTTGTACTCAAAAACAGAAGAAGGGGTAGAAAACCGAGGGGATATGTTCCCGAGGAAGAACCCAGGTTAGTACTAACCACGAAGGCAGACGAATCTATAAAGCAAGTAGAATCCATTAGAGTCTTAGGGTTATTCCTGGAGGCAAAAGGGGCAAACGGAAGAACAATACGGCACATCACAAGCAAGACTGTGGAGATAAGACTGCTAAGGAGAATCACTAACAGACACAGATGGCGGGGAGAGGAGAGCGCCATGAGAATGGTCCAGGCTATCGCCTTGTGTCGCATCTCATATGTAGCTGGGATGCTCAGTTGGACACAGACAGAGCTAAACAAGTTGAACAGATTAATTAAAAGGCTAGTCAAAACAACAGTGGGGTTACCGATTAACACACCGGATAATAAATTAATGAAACTGGGGCTCCACAACACAACAGCCGAAATAATTGAAAGTCAGCAAATTGCCCACAGAGAGAGGCTCTCTGGAACAAGGCCAGGTGGAGCAATACCAAAAGAGGTAAGGTGGTGCCCAACCGTATCCAAAATTTCAGGTGAAGGCACAGTAGAACTAAAAGATAGCATAAGAGAGATAATCAAGACGACTCCTTTCCCCAGAAATATGCACCCGGTGCACAACCTGGAAAGACGAAAGGCAAGGGCCAAAGCTCTCCTGCAAGAGATAGAACACGACAGAGAACATGCGGCTTTTGTAGATGCTGCATGGGTCAGAGGAAAGAAAGCCTTTACGGCAGTAGTAGTAGATGCAGATGGTCTCACTCGGGATGTTATTACAATCATGACTAAAGACACGACAGTCGTGGAACAAGTAGCGATAGCATTGGCTTTAAGGAATAATAAGTGGACGAAGATTTACAGTGACTCTAAGATGGCTATTAGACACTTTACCAATGGCTTTGTAACCAAAAGGGCTGCCCAGCTGATCGGTGAGTTGGACAGCCAAGGGATCGAAATCCGCTGGTTTCCTGCGCAGATGGGGTCTGTGGATCCATCTCGGAAGAATTTAAACGAGATGGCTAACGCAGCTGCACGAGGACTTGCTATCCGTGCACTACGCGACCAGGACCTTAATAATATACAGGAGGAGAACAGGGACCAATTAGTAAAGCAATGAAGGGGGCTAGGTGGTTGCGCTACGTCCGTCCCCGTCCTGTCCTTCCTTAATATCGTCTGTGTAAAAATGAGCGCAATATAACCACGAAGGGACCAATTACTTACATATAATGAAATCACGAGGCATTACTACTACATGAACAGAAGGGAATTCCCAGTGCCACATGCTAAGCTCAATAGAGCTCAAGCGGTGACTCTGAGATTGCTGCAGACAAGTACTTATTCGTATCCAAACTTTATTAACAAGCTATATCCTGAAAGAGAGGTACCAATCAATTGCGAGAAATGTAATGGCATCATTACTCTGGATCACATGCTTTGGCAGTGTCCTGTGACTTTCACATACTGTGACAAGGAGAGAGACTGGTGGCGGCGAGTCCTACTCAGTGGAGTTCTTTTCGATCAACTACAGGCCGTCCAGAAGGCCCACGATACGGCGGTAAGGTTAAACCTTACTGTCCCGACGTGGGAGCCGCCTGCGTCAACCTAAAGGTTCGATCTTCAGGACATTAAATAAAGTTCATCATACCATACCATACCAACATGCCATTGCAGCACGCACTGAACTGAGCGGCATGTGCAATCAAGTACTCTTTCAGAGCCGTTGAACTCGCTAGCTTACAGCATGACGCAAATGTTGCGTGTTTGACTTGACTCCGACGGGTCGTCATAAAACAGCCTCTGGGGGCCGGACTTGCGGTGCCCGTCCCGCCTTTTTTCAAAACTGCCATCCTTCATATACTTTATACGGCTCGTATCGTCCGCACACAACGCACGGCATTCGCCAGGCGCGCAATCACGCAAGAACTCAACGCAATCGGCGCAGAGACGAAGCCTCGCGGAGCGTCGTAATCACCTCGGCGGCGACCACGTGATTTCCACGGCGTGCAAGCCCGTCGACGGAAGGTGCCTTCTTCCGCACGAGGCAGGCGTGCATGTACATACCCGCGCATGGCGTGCAAGCACAGAGAGGTATACGGTTGAGAATGGCACTAACGAAGCGTGTACAGCGTTTTTCGCGGCTCGCACGACAGGTGCTCCATCTAGTGCCTAACTGACCGCCTCCTCTTCCTCGTCGAGGAACCCGCGCAGACCGCGCACACAACGTCGTGACCCGTCAGAAAGAAACACAGGCATCCTGCACACTACGTAGCCCCTTGCTCGCATTGTCTTTCACGAATGTCCACTCCCGGATTGCGTTTTATTAGAGTGCTACGGCAGCGCGCCCTGGTGGCTTTTTACGTTCGAAGCTTTCTGGGGCGTTTCCCCTCGAACCGCTGATTCGCACGCAAGCAGACGACGAGAAGGCGCGTTTAGAATAAGGCGGGCAGACGGTGTACACCCGTTCGAGGCACGAAGATTCGTCATCACGGCCGCTTCGCGATGAATTTTGAGGCACGCCATCGGCCGTTCATATCGTTTGTGTCGTGGCCGCCAGGGGGCGCGGCCGACAGCCACATACGCCCAGCTGTGCGTACACAGTGCACGTGTCGCGGTAGGTTGGAGCGCCAACGCGTTGTAATTAAGGCGCCTGCGCGCGCCTTGTTCCGGGCCGCGCGCTTCCACGCGTTTCGGCGCTCTCTCGCGCCTGTGCACACGCGAGAGAGCGATGCCGGAGAGGCGAGCGAATCGTACGCGGGGAGGGAAGCGGCCGATTTGCTTGGCTAGGTCATTTCGCGCTTCACTGATACTGTCCGGCTTAGGTGATGGAGAAAGTGCCTGCGAGGGTGCTACAGAACATAGAAAGGTCATGGACTGTTTTCCTTGATTCACTTGTTTGTAATACCTTCAAGGTCACGTATGTTAGGGCAGTATAGCTTTAAAGAAAGTGTACAAGATAAGCAATAACGTAATAATAATTACTTCTGGTACCTGGCTTGAATACATATGTATGTACAAATATACAGAAAGTAATAGCGAAGGGAGAGGTTCACAACAGCTACCTGCAAGGGCGGCACAATACTTGCTTACTGTTCATAAGGGATGGAACATAATGTGAGCGGCGCGCACTCTCGTAACTTAGCCGTCACGAATTTTACGCCGACCTGTCAGGCACCGTGCTCCACCGCCGCAATACCGTAGATCACGAGACGCCCCGCATGGTACTTTGCTCCCCGCAAGAGACCCTTGAGTAAACACGAGGAAAGAATCTTGGCACCGATGCCCTGCCATAGTTCCTGGGATGTAAGAAGAGACCCACGAGTAGACACGGGGGTTCGAGCGAGGCGAGAGAGAAGAGCCGGAGGCCAGTCGAACCAGAGAGACGGCACGGGGAGACGAGCGAGAGACGCGGCCGAGGAAGGCAGCAACACGCTTCACGCCGACGCTCTGCAGATAATAAACAGTTTTCATTTAAGCAAGAACCCAGCCTTTTTTTTTTTTTTTTTTGCTGACATGGCGCAGCCGACAGGATCTGCAGATGCGTCTTTCCCGAACGAAGAACGAGCGGCCACCACGGAGCCCAGCAGAACGCCATCGGTGAACTCGGAGTCGACATTCATCTATTCACCGGTGAAATCAACTGTCCGCGAAGTTCTGAGCGCCTTGAAAAAGCAACAGCTGACTGACGAGCTGAGAATGCGTGGACTTCCGTGCAGCGGCCGCAAGGACGATCTCGTGACCCGTCTCCAAGACGACAACACTCGCCTCCAGACCGAAGCTGACGGCGACGACCACGAAAAGGCGGACTCCAAGGCGCCGGCTACGATCGAGAGTCTGCGTGCAGAGGTTGACCAACTGCGACGGCTTCTAACCCAGCAACGAGGGTCACACGCTACGAGTGACACAACGGCGGCACCGAAGCCAACGCAGGCGCAAGCTGGGGACGAAACGGGCTCCCAACGTTTCGACGGGATCCAAGCCCCCGCTACGGCAGCGAACCAACGGCCGGCAGAAGTCAACCGTGGCGCACCTCCACAGCCCTCGCCGGAGAACACCACCGCCACAGCTCCAGAAGGTACGCCAAGCATGACTGAAATCGTGGCCATGTTCGCACGCGCGCAGCTGCAGATGACGGAAGCGTTGTCGAGAATGTCCGCGCCAGCTCCGCCCGTGCTGATCCAGTCTACGAACGATACTGCGTCCGCCATCCCCGAGTACGACGGTGATGTAAAACGAAATGTCCAAACGTGGATCACGCAGGTGGAACGCATTGCTACGCTGGCCCACTGGTCCCCATCACTGACGCTCGCAACGGCAGCAACCCGGCTGCAAGGTGCTGCAAAGGACCGGCACAGCTCTTACGGTATGGCATGTGAAACGTGGGACCGTTGGAAGGAAGCACTTGCCTCTCGTTTCGACCGGAAGCTAACAATGCAGGAGTTCTTGGACCTGCAAGCTTCACGAAAACTGCGCAATTCGGAGACCCTAGTGGAGTACATGTACTCTAAAAATGCTCTACTGGACAAGTCTCCGTACCCGCTGGCGAATGAAGAGAGAATTTCGCTGATACTCAGCGGGATCGAAGACGACACCTGGGCGAATCCTCTGGCTGCACAGCCCTGCAGCAGCGTCATTGATTTGATAGACCGCGCAGCGCTGCTCGACTCCAGGCGGCGTAAAGCAATAACGACGCAACCAGCGCAGTGCCGACAATCTCAAACTGGGCAACTGAGCCAACGAAACCAAATGAGGAGCAGCTACGAGAACAGAGCGGCAGCTGACGACAGACGCCCCGAGCCGAGCGCTCAGTCAATGCGGCGCGAACACCGAGAACCAGTTCGAGCTGCACGAGCACGAGCCTGCTTTAACTGCGGCAATATTGGACATTTGTCGAGGGAGTGCACGAGACCCAAGACGGAGGCCACAATCGACGCGGAACGACGCCGAGAAGCCAGATATGACGCAGGCAACGCCGGCACAACCTCCAGGCAAGCCAACTGCTTCCTGCAATCGACGGGCGGCACCATACCCATCGTGAAGGGCTTCGTTGAGGGCCGACCGGTCAGAGTCTGCATAGACAGCGGCTCCAACGTCTCCGTCCTCGGCGAGAGCTCCGTGGGCCCTGAGGTTCATCCCCGACCTTGGACGTCTCCCGAAACGATAGAAGTGCTCGATCGGTGCATCAGACCGGCGAGAGTGGCGACTCTGAACGTGACCATCGGAACATCCACCGTGCGGCTCGAGGAGGTGGTGATCGCGCCCTTGCCAGGTGCCATGGACCTGATTCTTGGTTCGGACTGGCGCCGCGCTGCGAATGTTGACGTCACGTTCCACCCCACTAACGACGTCACCCTCGTCCCCGTTCAGCCATCGGTGAGTGAGCCATCGGGTCACGCACCAAGCGCACACAGTGCGCATCGCGTCGGAGAGACCCTAATAACAGCCTTTAGCAATCGCAGGGTCCTAGACGAACTACCGGAGAGCGAAATCGGCTTCGTACAGCTAAAGACGAAGGACCCCGGTCCTGACGAAGATTATACCAATCAGGTTGAAGAGGCAGTATCCAAAATGTCCCGCGACGCAAACGCCGACGAACGAGATGAGCTACGCTCAATTCTTTATCGTCACCACAAGGCGTTCACCACCAGGAAGGACACGCTGGGGCTATGCGCTCACGCTGAGCACAGCATCGATCTCAGGGACGATATTCCCGTCGTGTCAAGGCCGTACAGATCCTGCCCCGCGGACCGCCAGTTTATGAGAGAACAGGTCAATGACTACCTAGCTAAAGGGATCATCCGACCGAGCCAGAGCCAGTACAGCGCGCCTACCATTGTAGTGGATCAACCACATCACCCCACCACTCCCAAACGAATGGTCCACGACTACAGAAAATTGAACGAGAAAACCATCAATCCGCCTTACCCGATGCCAATCATGGAAGATGTAATTGACGACATCATGAGGGACGGTTCGAAGTACTTCACTGTATTGGATGTGATGTCGGCCTTTCTCACAGTGCGAGTGAAACCTGACGACATTCACAAGACCGCGTTCGTGACGCCAGACGGAAAATACGAATACCTACGAATGGCCTTTGGATTTTGCAAAGCTCCGCAGACCATACAGCAAATAATGCGCAACACGTTTGATGGCTTGAAGAGAACATCCACTTATATGGACGACGTCGGCCAGGGAGCAGCTACGGTCACTGAAGCGCTGTCATTACTCGACGAGGCGCTGAGTAGGGTCATCATCAACGGTTTGAAGATGGACATCAGGAAGTGTCAGCTTGTCCGAGACCGAGTCTCATTTCTGGGCTACGTTATCTCCGCAGACGGTCGAACCTTAAACGAGGCGAGAGCCGCAGCCGTGGACAAGTTTGAGCCTGAGAGAAGCGCAAAGAAGTTGTATTCGTTTCTGCAATTTGCTAGCCATTACCGCAAGTTCATACCAGAGTTTTCGAAACTCACACACCCACTGCGACAACTGGTCTCGAAGGATGTGCCATTCATCTGGTCGGGAACACACCAGGATATCGTGAACGAAATCAAGAGAGCGTTTAAGAATCCTCCGCTACTGGCAAACTTCTGTTCAGACTGCCCAACGCAAGTACACGTCGACGCATCACAAACCGGACTCGGAACGATACTGACCCAAACGCAAGAAAGAAGAGAACGGGTCATCGAATACGCAAGTCGATCTCTGAACAATCATGACAGAGGGCACCTTGGACACCGAGGAATTGACATCGACGGACACGTGCGCCTGAGGACAGTCGCAAATTTTGGGTAGGCCGTGTGAGCGGCGCGCACTCTCGTAACTTAGCCGTCACGAATTTTACGCCGACCTGTCAGGCACCGTGCTCCACCGCCGCAATACCGTAGATCACGAGACGCCCCGCATGGTACTTTGCTCCCCGCAAGAGACCCTTGAGTAAACACGAGGAAAGAATCTTGGCACCGATGCCCTGCCATAGTTCCTGGGATGTAAGAAGAGACCCACGAGTAGACACGGGGGTTCGAGCGAGGCGAGAGAGAAGAGCCGGAGGCCAGCCGAACCAGAGAGACGGCACGGGGAGACGAGCGAGAGACGCGGCCGAGGAAGGCAGCAACACGCTTCACGCCGACGCTCTGCAGATAATAAACAGTTTTCATTTAAGCAAGAACCCAGCCTTATTCATTTTTGCTGACAATAATATTAGATGTTGAAACTATAGGAAAAAGGGGGAAGAGAAGAGGGAAGAAAGAATCAAAGTACGTGAACGTACAAATTCCCTCCAGTAATTTTTGTAGGGAACTGACATTGGTCGCGCATCGTTGGTCGCCAACGCGTGCTGTGGCCTTTTTGCCCGCCAAATACTTGGGCGTGTACCGGAAGATCACTTGACCAACTCGCCGTGACGTAGGCCGGTAGATGTCTATTGGCTGGTATATCGATGCAAATTATGTTTGAGTGCCACAGCGTAAATAAAACCTTTTATGTTTAGGTTGTCACCGACTGTAGCATGTACGCTGCCCATCAACACACAGTGATGGCCGTTTGCTTAAAGGCCTCCACAGTTTTCAGTTGTTAGCGATATTTACTATAGGGACTCGGAGAATCGTCGGCCTCCACAGCACCTAATCTTACCAAGGTGCTATGAGGACATCGTAAATCTGGCGTAAAGAAAAGAAAAGAGGAAGAAATAAGAAAAATGGAATAAAACAGAAATCGGGGCCAACTGCGGTTTGTTTTATTTGTGAAAGCGGCAAAAAAAAAAAAAAAAACGTTTTAGCTCCGCCTACCGTAAGGGGCCAATGATACAGAACAAGGCATTGCCCTCGCGCGAGAGAAACAGAGCGAAAGCAAAGCAGTGCCGCATGCGAGAACTTGGCACGTGACGACAAGTACAAATTTAGGCCACAAGTAGAAATGCGCCCGGATCAGGGGAGCCGTGGTTTCCTTATTGGAAACAAAAGGCAATGACGTGTACCGACGCCCCTTATGCACCAAGATAGGGCGACGTGCGATCTCTGGCGCGATCGTCTCTTCGAAAATAGGAGATGACGCCTCGTACGCGATGCATTGTTCCGTGGCGATGCATTAAGACTGGCACGTATACGAGAAGAGCCGATGGGCAATTCAGAGCGGCAGCTGCTGTGTAGACCTTGAGGAACGGCTGCCCGCTTTTTTTTTTCTTCTCTCCCCCAACTTCATCTCGAAAGCGCTTAGCGAACGTGTTGAACATGTCCGGGGCGATGATATCGCATTGTCCACAGCGGAGAATCACGCCGAAAACCGCACGTAGCTATACAGAATACAAGGCGTGCCACCGTATTCGTCCTGGAGCGGTCGGTCTTGTTTCGCGGTACACTGCAGTGCCTGGTGTATAGATGACCCGATGGCTGCCCTGTGCCGCATTCTGGGCACGCTTATACGGGCGCGAATCTGCTGAGTCCGCTATTTTCAGATCCTTCAGCTGGGAGCGACCTGGAGTGCCATTTTCATGCCTCGCGTGCTGGCAAATTTTGTTGCGCGCTCTGCCAAGCTCTATATACGATATAGAACATAGCCAGAAGTACTCTTCTATGCGCGTGGAATTGCAATGGTAATTAGAAACGCTGGCTGTTGTACCCAAACAAGTATAGGCTTGTTGGCACAAAGATTCTCGTACGTGAGACATGGCGCGACTAGAGTGAATTTCAAAAAACGCTCGTGTGCCATACTTCGAATTTTGTGCACGTGAAAGAACCCAAGGTCGCCAAAATTAATCCGGAGCTCTCCACAGTGTGAGTGCGTGCCTCAGAGCATCGGTGTAGCTGAGGGATGTTAAAATCCGCGAACGAATAATCAATCAATCAGTCGATCAATCAGTCGATCAATCAGTCATTCAATAAGTCGGTCGGTCGGTCGGTCGGTCGGTCGGTCGGTCGGTCGGTCGGTCGGTCGGTCGGTCGGTCGGTCGGTCGGTTGGTCGGTCGGGTCGGGTCGGGTCGGGTCGGGTCGGGTGTCCGGTCGGTCGGGTCGGTTGGTCGGTCGGTCGGTCGTTCAAAGGAGTTCCCAAGTACTGCAGGAGCAAGCCTCATTAGCTCTCTGTCGGATTATGTTCATGCAGATCACGTAAAAAAACACAAAGCAAGGAAACTAGCAGTTTCGTCGACAGCAGGCTTTAGCGTCGATCGTGAGCTCATCTCGGGCGGTGTTCAACTACACGCGCGTGTGACGAGGCGTGACGCAGCACCCCATGATAGCTGGGCGAGAAGGACAGCGCCTTAGCGGACGCCATGGCGTTTCACAACGCTGTCGTGATCGAGAACCCCGCCAGCGCAACGTCGGAGGCGTTGCACCTCTGCGCATGCGCGCTGCACGAGAGGTGACCGGCGGGAAACAGTCAGTGTCAGTCAGCGGCCATGGTAAATATTTCGTAACGTTATTTTGTCGTTTGGTGTGCGCTCCGTTCAGACCTGTGCATACACAGAGCATTTGAGCAGGAACGCAAGTGCGACCGTGCCACCAGCGGAAGGCAGGACGCTGCCCTTGCTCCGCGACCGAGGCGACTGAGCGCCACGTTGACGGTGTGTCCAGTCCCATTCCGTCGTTCTTGCAGCCGAAGCAACG